>NW_010203234.1:19263-45267 GCF_000695765.1 Mesitornis unicolor
AGCCTATTGTTCACACTGGATAATTTTCATTCCAAGGAAACTGCAACAACTCCAAGAAATTCCTACAGCTACTTGATGGATAGCTGCAATGGGAACAAAATATTTCTCAGTAGGGCCGAATAAAGTAACAGGAGGCAATGATTGTGAATTGGGAGGTTCAGGATGGACATTAGGAAAGCAATTTTTCACGAGGGCGATCCCACCACTTTGGGACAAAAGACAAAGCTGCCGACAGCCTCCATGCGCTGATGGCGGGAGCCATGGGGCAGGCATTTCCCCAAAGCTGCACCTGAAGACTGAAACAACAGTTCCTGCTGTTGCCACTGCACTGCCAACTGCCAGGGGTCGCTTGAGGAAAGGGTGAAGAAGGCCATGCTCATCTGCTTCTCAGCGGTGGTGGGGAAGAGCATAAACCTCACTAGAGAGGTGAAATTCGTGGCAGTGTTCACCTTGCACATCCTCAGGGTCTCAGTGCACAGCCTCCCCAGATTAGGAGAATGACTCTAACGCATACCCACGCTCAAGATGGCTGTAAAAGAGAAGGAGCAACTCGATCAGCAAAGTCTGGTCTGCACCCACTCGCTTCCATTAGTAGATTGCCCAGTCAAGACACGGAGCTGTCTGGACCATACTGGGAGGCAGCTGCAGCACCCCAAGCTGATGGGCAGCAAGGATCTGGAAGGCTAGGAAATGGGCAAAAAGCCACTAAATGTCCATATTCCCATGCTGCATGCTCTGAATTTCCCTTCATGCTGGCTGCAGCAGCAGTTGGCTGGGTTAAACAGGGAGGCGTTGCTTCAACACCCACAGCCCAGTACCTTTCACACCACAGTGCATCACCGAAGCACGCATGGGCATGAACCACTGCTTGTTTCACAAGAAAGCCCTACCTGTGCTTTCTGCAAGATGCTTTAATGCTAAAAATGCTTGCGTGGCTGAACATGTGTCTGTATGTCCCAAATTTAGTCTACTAAACTGGCTGTGTGTACAGGGGGTTGACATACTCTCAAATCAATTGCTAAATATACTTGCTGGGTGATGTTCTGAAAAGAAAAGGACACTACAGATCAAACACTCAAATGACACTGAAAATGCTGTCATGACAAGCTGCACTAGTGAGAACAACAGATACATCTGAAATAGATGCAAAATTTAAAAATTCTTCATTTCTGTATGTTAACCATCTCAGCCCAAAAACCAGACAGGCTCATGCCCTATTGTGAGGAAAACAGAGTACAAATCTAATACAAACAAAACCCCCACTTCAAATAACATAAACCTATTTGAAATAAATCTAGAAGACGACATACTGTTACAAACTGGAAAGCATTTCAGATTACTTCTTTCATGTTTCTTATTTTTTTTCCACATTCAAACCTATCCTGGTCCTGGTGCTGTGCAATGAAGTTAATACACAAAGGTTTAAATATAGAGCAGTTACTAAATTTTTCATTGTTGCATAATGACTATGTAATCTGGCTTAATAACGTACACAGGATAAAGTCAGAGAAGAACCTCTGCACCAAAAATTCATTTCAAATGTTCTCCAGGAGCATTGAGAACCAAAGTGGGCTGGGCCGGGCCCACAGCTCTGGGTCACAGACCCCTGCGGTGAACTAACGGCTGTGTTTTCTCCTAAACAAAGGTGACTTCA
Source organism: Mesitornis unicolor (assembly GCF_000695765.1). NCBI lineage: Eukaryota > Metazoa > Chordata > Aves > Mesitornithiformes > Mesitornithidae > Mesitornis > Mesitornis unicolor. The sequence goes on from NW_010203234.1 coordinate 20,918, forward strand.
TCTCCCTACCAGGCATGAAAATCAGCATAAAATACAGAAGTGAGCTAACTGCAATTATAAGACGCTCGTGCTTTTACAGGAAGACTCTTCACAGTTTTATTTATGAAATGCAAATACCTGCGCACAGGGAGCACTCGGGTTTTAGACAGAATCAGCAAACACAGAAGCTTGGGATCCTTTATGACATGCACTGGTCAGGATGAACACAGACAGCATCATCATTAGAAACTTACCATAATTTCCAAGTTTTTAAGAAATGCAGACCAGCAGTAAAAACTCCCCCATTGCAACCTCAGGCTTTACCTGGCACCAAGGTAAAACCAGAGAGGAACTCTGCCCTCTGACTCCACCACCAGCCCTTTCTCACCAGCGCCTGGCACAGCAAGTCAGGATCTCCTGAGGGCTGCAGCTCTTTTTATTTGTGCACAATCACACTCTCGAGTGATGACAGAATTTAGCTGCAAATGCCTTTAATAGTACTGAAAATTAAATGTGTTCACACATAAATGTGTTCATGTTATTTTGTATATTCCTGGATATCGTGGCCATGCATAGAATGCAGGTACACACCCCTACTCTGCTTAGCAGAAGTTGGTACTCAGCAGACTTGCCTCACTCCTCCTTAAGCTAACACTTTTCTTAAAGTAAGTGAGAGGAATGGTATATTTACAGCTCTACAATGCTTTTTTATAAAAGCTATCAAAGATGATCCTGTACTAATTAAAACACATTTGTTTACAAGGACATTTAAAGAGATTACATACAAACTTCCACCTCAAGAAATCACAGAAATTCAATCATATAAAAGTAGTTTTAAAGAAACCTATTTATTAATGGTCCAGACTGAATTTAGCATATCTTCAGCAAAATATTAAATACAATGGAAGATAACAACCTTCCACTTAAGTATAAAATCCTGTTTCTTCCACATTTATTTCAGTCAGAAGCACTTTCAATACTTTCTGCTCTACAAAGGATACCTCAAATACATTTTTTTCCCAAAAGAGGCTCTAGCTCATACTCGAGCCACACAACCTATTTCAACAACACAACAAATTTGCTTTAGTGAAAAGGCAAGAAAACCTCTTAGTATTAAAGCACTGTACCATAGCAGGGCACCCAGTGTGCTGATTGCTACAAGATGTGTGAAATGCTTGCTCACAGCTGAGTGCCTCCGAGTCAAACCCAGAAAATTCAGCAGCACCCTTACGGCAAACCTCTTGGCTTTTTATCATCCCAAGAAAGATCAGGCAAACACCAGCATTCTGCAATAGATGCCATTTTTTTTTCCATATTAAGAACAAAATCCTGGAAGTTTGTGCTGCAGGTTAAGATTCATCCGAGCTTTGTTCCACATGGCATTTTTTGCCTGTGCCTAACACCTCACGGAGGCCTCTGCAACCAAATTCAGCAGCAAAGCCTGGGGAAGGTGCTGTGGCAAATAACAGGCAGAAGAAACTGCAAGTGCCTAATTGCAGTGATTGTTACTGAATTAAATGCAACAGCCCTACAAACACTGCAACCGCCTGCTTTATTTGCTTTACTATTAATTAGGAGTTTCATCCTCTATACGCATTTCCAGTGTGATGAGTGCTTTTGTGCACCTGATTTGGTAAATTGAAGCCAGGCAGTTTTAGCAGCCTGGCAGTTGGTGTGGTCTTGGGGTACTTTGGAAGTATCCAGACACAAGACATTGACTGCCTATGAAGGCAATGGCTGCAAAATGTGTCTTACCATCGCTAGCTGTCTGTCAGTGCTGCTATCAACTCAGTCATCTGCAAGTTATCATGTGAATACTGCTCAGAAATGCCTGGTGCTGCTCCTATTGCTAAGGAAAACAGAAGAAAAACTCTGCTGCCTGTTATACAGCTTGCCATTCCAATGTTCTGTTCATTTTATACCCCTGAAAAATATTTTAAGTTCTCTGTTTCACTGTATATAAATGCACACTGCAGCATTCACAGTGCATTTTGTTTACTTTCACTTAGTGCCGCTTCAGCCCACTTGCTAAGCCAAGACTCCACACTTTAACTTTGCCTTTTTACCTTCCAAAGGTTGTGGCTTGTTCATGTTTAAGAACATACACATGAAACCAGTACTTATTCCTACATCTTTCAGCAAACATAAGCTCAGGGAAGTATCTGCAGTGCCACAAATGGTTGCTGCCAGGCCACTCGTGCTGTCCCTTCAGGAGAGCATCTGACAGCAGCAGCAGAGGAGGCCCAGAGCCACATCTGAATTGGGCCAGCAGAAGAATAAAAGCCCTGTCGCACACCTAGGGCCTGTTGCTGGATTTTTCCTCAACCTCCTCCCACTCCAGTTCTCCTCTGCCACAGACAGCAAGCATGAGCTGTCAGAGGGGTGCAAGGGGGACACAGGCATCTCCCCTGCCAGTGCCACCCACCGCAGGCTCATCCACGTCCCTGAATTCCCTGCAGACCAACAAAGCAAGACCAAAACACTGTGGTCGGTTTCCAACTGGTTGTTCTCCTTCACAAGCTCTGGTTGCTCTCCTTCACGAGCTCACTGTAGGCACTCAGAGCAGCACCTGTGCAAGGTACCATGTGGGAAGGACCACGTCAGCAGGGACTCCAGGGCAGCTGGGACACCAGCAGCTCTGAGTGCTATGGGTTTGAACTGTAGAGGAACCATGTCCTCAGGCTCTGCAGTACTGACCAACATCTGGCCACCCTCATTCATCTCCTCTCCTTGCTTTTTCCAGGCTTCTCCCTGCGGCCAGGCTCATCCTCACAGCTTTCCCCAGGCTTCAGCCATCCCACTCCATGTCTGAGGCTGCTCGTGTAGGAAGGGCAGCCATGAAACGTTTCACAGCCCTTCACTGTCTTGGGTCTTGAAGATAAGTAACAGCAACACACGGGAATTTGAGATGTGCTTCACAGGAAATGTCAGTAAGAATTTACAAGCTATACCAGGATTCCCAAAAGCATCACAAGCAACATAATGGCAGCTGGATACCATTTCTCTTTCCTGGATGGTGACCACCTCAGCGTTACACATATAGGGTTCTCCTTCCTTTGACCAGAGGCAATAAAATCCCTGACCTTGCAAGAACGTGGGACAACAGAAATCAAGCATTACGGAAACAGCTGAAATCCCCTGCAGTAAGTTTTTGCCCCTTGTATGGATTTCTTTTCCTCTGAAGAAAAAAAAAAAAAAAAAAGGAGATTCCAACCTATATTTTAGCATTGCAACCTTCAGGATGTAATCGTCTATAAAGAACAGTTTTCTTATTTTAAACCTTCAAAATCCATGTCAGACACGTATGAACAATTGCAGCACCTATAGAAAAGGCATTTCTGTTTCGAGTGTCTATTTTCAGCCCTGTTATCTACCGATTATCTTTTAACGTTCACCTCTCAAACGCTTTTAAGTGGCAGCAAGGGAGGTATCACCTCGTACCACGAGCTCAGCATCGCACGGCACTCACCTAACACAGGCAGATGAACAACAGTGCCTGTGAGGAATACACGAGTGATGGAAATACAGGGTCACAAAAAAATAATCAGTCGTGCTTTTAATAACCATTTAATACTTCATTCATCCAGCCTTCCACTCATTTGTTTCGTGGATTAAAATGCACACATTGCAACTTAGTAGTCCTCCTAAATTAGACCTCTCAAACCCATCTGTCTTACTGGCACTCAAGTTTCTTAGATTACACTGCAGGGAGGCTCAAGATCTTAAGTTTGTCTGTTACCTCTGAACAGTGACAGACCCAATTAGATAAGGAAAGTGCCACTGCAAGATCACGCCATTCTGGTATCAAGCAGTTTTAATTCCCACTTGAAGTTACACGGAGGTACACACGTACTTACACATGCTCCTCACTGAAACCCCAAGAGTGGATTAGGACTTGCCATCATTTACGCAGCAAATCCAAACCCATGGCATCCCCCTGCAATAGCTGTGTTTTCAGCTGTCACCTTTCATGGCACTCCTGTCAGTAATTTAATGACTTCTGAGCATAGGTCAAAGAGAACTGCACTTATTTAAATGAGGAAAAGCTGCAAAACGACGACGGGTTTGCACTGGGCTTACATGCAGAGAGGAAAAGGATGATAACTACAGTTTCCCACAAATTAACCATTGACCAAAAGGTGGTTGAGGAAGATGCAGTCAGTCTCCCCCACAAGTGGCTCACGGGACTGTATCGTCCCTCTCACGTGGCACCAAAGGCACAAGGTGCAGCGCGGCTCTGCACACACAACCTACACGTTTATCGACTGACAACACCCCAGACCAAGTCACTGCTTTCAAATCAGCTCATGGCTTGAAACCGGCTTTAATTATCAGACTGTTTCCCCACATCAAAATGCTAAGCAAGAACATCATGTCTCAGGACATTTGCCAACAGGAAGGATCTTAAAAAAAAAAAGGAGGGGTGGCTGCAATGCTTAGAGAAGCCTAGAGACGTTGAGCTGTAGCACAGCACTAAGTGAGCAGAGCATGGTACCGGGCCCAGTGAGCTTTTTCTGCCTAATTTTAAACCTCCCCATAGACCTAGTTATTTTATGCATATGTCAAATGAGGGGATAAATGTGTTCAAGACTTATTTTTTTTTACACCACTGTATGATGCCAAATTAAAGGAGAGGCAAGTCAAGCTGAATTATTTCAGCTAAATTAAAACATGCATTGCCACCACACACCAAGTGTGAGGCCTTGTGGCGACAGACAGCCGGGATTAAGCAGCCTTTTCCTGCACCAAGTTAAATGAAGAGTGTGAGTCATTAATATGTGCAATACTGGACACCTGTGACTGTGGCATTATTGTCTATTGTACCTCCATATCCAAATGCCAGGTAAATATCAAGCGTTGAATTTAAGTAAAATTTAACAAATCCTGAGGGGCTCCGTGTTCCCACCTGCACAGGGCTCCAAAAGAAACAGCAGCAATTCACCCCGCAGCTTTAACACCTTATCAGAGTTAAGGCAAATACATCTCCAGTTCAGCACCTAAACTATTGCTTTCTCCTTCTCAGAGGTAGGAAATTTTAAGCTCTGACTGGGAAATAAAGTATCAGAAAGGGATGTTCAGTGCTATGTCTTCTGGTTTTGCTTTTGCTAACGCTTCCTCAGCATCTGTACCTACCAGAGCTTCATGGCCATCTCAGAGGGAGTAGCTAAGTAAGCAAGAGTAAGCACAAGAGAAGTTAACGGGAAAGGACGTGCTGGGTGTTGCTGTTTTTACCACTGTAGATATTTGAGATGTCCTCTGAAGAGATGGTCAGGGTGCCCTGGAATGACAGCAGGGTGCCTGTTCCAGCCAACTGAAGGCTGGTTCAGACTCCAAGTGAGGACAGCAAAGGAAAAGAAGAAAAGAAATCACCCTGAAGTAATTAAGAATATACATCCCCAAATCTCCAACTCCATCACTGAAACCATGTAATTAGAGGTGGATAGAAAAGACAGAGTGAGGTGTATATATAAACAAATTTAGGAAGGATTAAATGCACTGACTGTAATTAAAGATGGTCTCCTTCAAGGCTACAATGGGTACTCTTACTTTCACATAAGTAAAAGCTGAGCAACATTTAAGTAATATTTCTCCCCCTAACAGTGACAAAATCTGGCATCACAGGACAGTGGACAACTGCAGATATCTGACAGTCCTGCCTCGAAGTTTATATTTATCTTGCCACAGCACAGATAGTGCCTTGTTTATAATTTAATTTCCGTCCCATTTCCCTTTCCACTGAACAGCACAAAGCTGGTTGTTTCTGTGCCAGACAGGCTGCAGTCGAGCAAAACCTGAAAATGATCCATTTTGGGACGATAAGCTACAGGACAGCTTTTCAAAACTCTCTGTGCTTTCCTCCTCCTCCTCCTCCTTCTTTTTCCCCACAAATCTGCGCCCAGATTTCTGAAGTGCAGTGTCCTGAGGTTGTCTGGCAATGGCAGAATAGCCAGAAGTTTGGACCCAGCTGCCATGTGGGTACGTAAAGTCAGGCAGTGGGAACCAAGGCACCTGACAATCCCCTTCAAATACCTGTTAGCACACAGACCCAATAGCTGCTTCTAGCCAAACACACACAACAAGCTCCCAAATTTCCCCAGCAGAAATTATTTGCTCCACCCATGCTGTTCATTTCAGCAGTCAACATAACAGCACTTTCCAATCGGGATTAAGTCAGCTTTCTTGGGGGAATTACAGGGTTTGCTACCTTTATGCTTGGTAAATACCAGTTAATGTGGTATGTAAGGCACAGCGTGTCTGTGCCCTCGGCATCTGCAAACACTGATGGTGCTGCTGCCTTCAACAGGAGCTGCTGAGTCCTGGCAGCAATTACGTGCCAGGCAGGCCCCTTGTTTAGCGCCATGTATCTTCACGTAGTTACCTAAATTGAAACATCAGGGAAAATGTGTTAAGCATTAATCCCGAGGTGGCAGTTGGGAGGAAAGGACTTGCAAGTAGTTCTCCAACTTCTGAGAGACATTTTTACCACATTTGGATGTAGTCTTTGACTGTTCCCCAAATCTGCTTTCTTGCTATAAGGTAGAACCTAACATAGGCTTCCTCAATGTAGGGCAGGTAGCCTGAAACTAGAGCTACTAGTTTTCAAGTCAGAAGCATTGCAACAGAAGACCTCACACACATACATCCAAACCCACACCTCTTCTGTGCCGGCTGCGCCAATCGCCACACACTACACAAGTAGTTACGCTAATCTGTATAGAAAAAATTGCGTAACATAAACTGGAATTAAACAATACTGGCCACTTGAGATCCCTTCACAAGTCCTGCCACTCTGCTCTGTTCTAGCAGGATGCATCATAGCTCAGTATACGCGTTTCAGTTTCCATCTCAAAACACAGCACTCTACAAAAGTCCTGAAACAACCCTCTCCCTCCAAAAATAAGAAGGGACTGGGCGGGAAAGGAATAGCTTATCCACTCTTGTGAATTGCAGTCCTTTGGGACAAGCATAGTCAGTTTTTACTGGATCACATGCATGGAGTTTTTATTTGGTCGGTTCTTTTGGTTGGTTGGTTTTCTCTTCAAAAGAAGCCCAAATTGAGTTGCTGTGAAGGAACAGCATTATGTTTTTCCCATTTATGATCTGCTGGCTGAATGTTTGTGCTCGTTTCTGGATCCTCAACGGCATCCTCTGTGGCTGCCCAGATGTGATGTGGGGCTCAGTCTGCAGGCAGGCACACACAGCCTGTACCAAAACCCCCTCAGCAAGGCCCAGAGTTGGGCCCGCAGCCCGTCCCATGTTGAACCACTGTGTGCACCAAGGGGAAAAAAGATTAAAAATTAACTGACCCATTAAGAAATTGTGTGTAGTAAATCTAAGGCACAAGTGTCCACTGACAGAGACCATGAGGTGAAAGCAGCATGAGCTGTAACAGGAAAGCACACATTGTTCCATCCATAAAGAGACATTCTGAATTTGGGACCAGGCCACGGTATATCCAGTACTCCAACAGGGTGAGCAGCCCATGGGAAGAGCACTGAAAATAGAGCTAGAGACACCAATACAGCACGAAGGCAGGGAGAGGAGGGGGCAGGACAAGCAGCCCACAGAGTATAGCCAGCTCCTCCAGCCTTGGTTCATCCCTTGGTGTTCACCCCAACCAGGGACACTGGGTCACTGAAATTTTATGCTCATGACATACTTGGGAGGGAAATAATGCAGCTGCCCATAGATTTGGTGTGAATCCTGAGCACAGTCACCCTTAAACAGCTGGAGCTACGCTGCTGGCTTTCTGGTGCATTTGCCACCTCTTCAAACCACGGCAGGCCCCACTTCTTGTATACCCAGTTTTTGACTCTGGACTTCCACAGACACAATTGGCTGAGATTCAGTCAAAGATTCCCATTGCATTACACAAGACTCATTTCAGAGGGCAGCTTCTTAAAGCCCATTAGCTGCCTAAATACCTTTAACAAAAATAAAACCAAGTTCCAGCTCACTTCCCCAGTTGTAGCTAAGCAAGCTTAAAAGGAAAACCATTTTTAAAAAATACCTAATTCAACTAATCTTTTTCTCCTCCAATCAAGACAGCAGTCACCATCTATCTCCATTATGTACAAGACCAGCCTACTCTTTCTACCACGGCAGATAAGAATTGGCCAGGTCAACTAGCAGATGCTGAGAACATAAACCACCTTTCGCACAGTCCATTAGAGGCCGACACACGATGGACTTATGTTTGGAGAGATGGATGAGCAAATCCAAGTGGAAAAAACACACGCAGTTGGTTTCTCACCCATCTGCTTTCTGCTGGCTGTTTGGCTGGCCAGGAAGCACACGGCTTTCTGGAGCCCAGGCCCAAAACTGCACTTAGGCCCCGCAGTTCAACGCTGACCTCAGCAAGAAAAAGGACATCACATTTAGTCCAGACTGTATTTTAGTCCATTTTTCATTGCTAAATAAAAGCTTTGTCCAAAGCACGAGGATGTGTACATCTCTGACACCTGGAATATAACTTCCTGAGCAGATTAACTTCCAAGCTTCATCTGCTTAATAAATCTCCTTTCCAAACCAGCAGCCTAGGTGGGAAGACACTTTTTTGGGGGAGTGAATAATCAGGTAAGCTGCAGTGTGCACTGAAAAGACAGTATTTTAGTGCACGGGCATTTATAGTAGCTATTGCAGCACGTAGTACAAGCCAAGCCACAGGTCCGGACATTTCCTGACTGCCTAGAGGTGGGGAAAAGGTGAGGAAAGAAAAGCATTTTGGTGCAAAGCTTTAAACCTTCTAATTTCTTTAATTTCATGGATTAATCAGATCCAGAAAAATGGGACATTTCAACAAAAGCATAGGAGCAATTTTCCAGTTCTGTGCGTCCAGTTTTTTATAGACTTCTAAACAAGCTCCACAAAAAAAACCTTACTACAGCGATTTAAGACACAAACTTTGCCCCTCTGTTGGAAAACTGAGGTTAAATGATGGGTACAAGGGGGTTTGAGCTGAGACTCAGCCTTGCACTGGCTGAGGGAATCCCATTCGCCTGCCCACCACAGCTGGCACCCTTGGAGAGGACAGGGACTGATGCCTAGACCATGAGGTTATCTTCTCACAAAGGCAGGCCAGACTCTCGAGACGTTACCTTGCTTCAGCAGTGCTAAGGTAAGTTTACTGCAATTCACTTGAACTGTAATAAACCACTTCACATCAACCAGATGGTGTAAAAAGTTCCTTACTTGACGAGAAAACCAGAAGAAACAGATATAATATGGAGGTTACGTTCTGCTAGTAAGGCAAGGTGGTTCCCACCACTCATGTAGCAGCCACATTATTCTAGATGGTTTATGTAAAATCTGGACATGTCCTAGAAATGGCAACAGGTTTTATAGACCAGTTATAGCAATGAGATCTGTACCAGGTCAGTAAGACCCGTCCAGTGCAGCACTCTCCAAGCAACAGTATCCAAAACTGGATGCTAAGGAGAAATATTACACTGACAGAGTGAACTGTAGTGTTCTCCACTGTATATTAATAGCATCACTCAATGAAGCGAGCCCACCCTGTCCCTGTGCTGGCATCTGGGTGTGCCTGTGACAGTGAGCGGGGTTGGGAAAACCAAGGGGCTGAAGCAGCAAGCATCTCCCCTCCTCCCGCGCTGGCAGGGCCCAGCAGCAGCAGCGTAGAGCCGGGGTAAGTCCTGATGGCAGCAGAGCAGCCAGACACATCCTGGGTGACCCTTCCCTGAGGTGCTTTATCTTCAGCAGCAGTCAGGGATCTCCTCAGCACCGTGGCCATTCAACGTGATGGATCGGTGCAGTTATAACCTTATGCTGCACAATGGTACTAACGGCAACGGTAATCTGTGATTTTGAAAAGGCAGCCCATAATAAAAATAAACATTAAGCATTGTTTTGGTATGCTATTATTTCAATGACCTTTCCGTTCTGTTTCAAAACTTCCAAGTTTATCAGCAACTGGCAATTACGTGCTTTTCGTTAACCCTGCAGTTCAGTTACATGAAGAACCACAGACAGGATTTCAAGACATCCATCTGTGCGCTCTCTCAGCTTATACGAACTTGAAACTCCAAGTAACTCTGGTGGGTGAGATTAATGTACCAATGAATGTAACTGCGCTCCTGCACTCGTCTGCACTTCTGTCATGAGAAGACGGACCTCTGATTAGAACTTAACTTCAGAGGCACCTGCTCTCATCAGCTAATACTGTACATCATAATGTTCCCATCAAAAATACATCTGTTTTTCATCAAAACCAGCATTTATATATAGAAACCTACTTCATACACATGATGATGCACTGTAACCATCTTTTTTTCTGGCAAGATTTTAGGTTTAAAGAATACACAAGGCACTACCCAAACCTCAGGACTGCACTGCCTTCTGCATGCACAGGAGCACTTTCCGTCACCCCTGGATCAGCACTGTGAACAATGCACACATTAGGCTCATTTAGGCAGAAGGAAAGGTTTGCTTTCTTCTGCTAAAAGGTTTTGGAAGTCATGATGTCTCATGTATTCCTCATTCTGGTCTTCCATCAAACCAACGTCTGGGGATGTCAGATGGGATCCACTGGTTCCTCCAACCAGGAAAGCACTCACAACTCCAGTGCTGCAGCACTGAGCACTGCAGGGCTTGAGGTCGCCAGTCCATCCTGCCCAATGACATCAATCAGCTCCCACTTCTAAATATACTCCCTCTGCTTGCCAGGAGTTTACTATTTTGTGGAATGCAGGCAGGACAACTCTCACTGCTGCTCATCTGCCCCTTTCACCTTCGGAATTAAAAAAAACCCAAAATCTCCACAGAGAATAACACAAACAGTTTGATAGAGGCAGGAGGTAACTGTCCATCTAGATCCAGCCATACCACGGCCACCCAGCCAAGGCCCTTGTTCGGCTCACACGGTGTCAGTTTGGGGACAGCCTGCTGATTTCGAGGCACACTTCTATTAATTTCCTCACTAAATCTTAAAAGCTGTTCATTAAAATAACTGTGTTTCACACACTATTTTCAAAGACTTGGCTGCAGAAATGACAAGATCTCGCACTGCTCCTGCAGCAGAGCTCCTCACAGCCAGGCAGGAGTGAAATGGCTTTGCCACTGATGGGTCCATCCCTGCACCCCTCCTCGGGGCTCCATCTGCTTCCCACAAGGATGGAAGGACCACAGTGGTGAGGCGTCACTTCCTCCTGCAGCCCATGCACACAGGAGTAGCAGAGGGCAGATGGGTCACTGCCTTCACTGAGCGCTGCGAAGATCTCAGTACAATCTTCAGGGGGACATACCTCGGTTTTTACACTGTAATGTACAACTAGTATAAACTGATGCAAATAAATAACATTATGCCATGCCTTTCTAAGAGGTTTGGAATCTTTCTTTTTTTTTAACACTATGAAAGTTGAATCCCTCCATACAGCTGTCAGGTTAGGCCGATTTAAAAACTGCCTTGCAAAAAGTCATGGATACCAACGTACATGCAATTTACATTGCTCTGAGAAAGCCTACTCATATAATGCTCTGGCTGGAAACAATAACACAAAATATATACTTGTATATACATATATATTTGACATTAGAAACTAATTACATCCAAGTGCCATTCTGATTGACCTGTCTGTAATTATTAAAATATCTTCTAGGACCGCATCTGTCCTTAGGATAGAAGATTTCCTGCCTTTCTATTTAGGAGGTTTCCTGTTTCACGGCTCTGAGATGCAAACCTTAATCACACAGGACCAAATCAGGACTGCCATTAGAGGGATGGGTCCTTACCGAGTCTCACTATAATGAACACACACTGAACTTCTGAGCAGGGTATTCCAGGGAGACTTAAAGCAGAGAAAAAGGAATTTTATGCATGAATTGCTGACAAACACTTTACCATAACTGTGGTCTGAATTATATTATGTAATGAGAGTTTTTGTTGGAATCATGTCTCTGCTTCTGTTTGTCTTCCTCTGAGCATCCCCTCAAGAGCATGCAGAGAAGAGACCCAGCAGTAGAAAATGAAAATTAAAGTGGTGGTGCCAAACGGCCAAGTCTGCACACACAGAGAGATCAACCTCTGCCATTCCCACTGACGTCAAAACCAGACATAAAACCTCTTTCGTGCAGCACCAATGCAGAACCTGAACAGCACCGCGGACCAGGACACAGCTACTGTGGCTTTCTGTTAGTGGCAGCTCCGGCCACCCTCATGCAGGACACACAACCCTGAAAAAGAGGAAGCCATTTTCCTGCCTCCCAGCACTTGGTCCGGCCCACAGACACCACGTGAGGGACTGGGCAAGGCAGAGGATGTGAGCAGCCATCTCCTCTCTTCCTTCTTGACGGGATCCTGTGAGATAACCAAGTGTGCCTCAGCCAGCAGCATCATGGCTGTGGTGAGTCAAAGGCGCTGGTCCTGGAAAGGATACACCTCCAAAATCAACATCCAGGGCTTCCCAGCTGGCAGCACAGGGCTGTGCGGGGGAAGAGCACAGCCTCTGCTGCAAGGACCAGCTGCTACGGGGACACACCACGGCTGTGAATCTTCCACTAAGCTTTTCAAGGTGCTCGATGGATTTTAATGCCGTTTTAGTGAAACAGAGTGAAAACCAGTACAATCGGTATTACCAGCTCATACACCCACAGTGCTGGAGGAGGAGGTTGTAATAAAAAATAATTAAAAGAGCCCTTTGCACCAATACATTGGGTAACTACCACGGTACACGCCTCATCTGCTTTTGGGAACACCTGTCTGTACACACTAGGATCTTGCACTAATTTGCAGGTTCTCAACAGGAATAATAAAATCTGACTCCAGGTACAGTGTAACTGTGGGAGGTGCAGCAGCAGCAGCAGTTACAAGTGTTCGTTGTATAATCACAAGACATACCTCGCAGTTTACCAATTTTGACCTTGAGATGACACAGAAAGAAAAGGTAGCAAGGCAAATACTGTATGGTCCAGCTACTACAAAGATACAACCCAGAACTGAAAGTGAGAACAGAGATTGAACAATTAATAGATCCTTCTTCTGCCCCTGCATCTGCTGCAAATGCTGCTGTGCCTCATTTACTGCACTGCTGAAACATGTTACAGCAGAGCAGGGGGGGAGAAGAGGCAAATCCATGCTCAGGTTAGAAAACTAAAAAGGAATATGCAGTCTAGATTATGACAAATCAATAATGATGGAGCAAGGGAAAAGGAAGAAATGGAACAGAATATCTGGAAATAAGATGGGAAAAAATGAGAGAAAGAAGCACAGCTGGGGCCAAAGATTCTTTTTTTTTTTAAAGAAGTGTGACTGAAGGACTGAATTTTGCATGAAGTTATTTTCCTGAAGACTCGGCTTCACCGAACCTCTCCAGCTGCCTCCGCTGCCTTCGTCAATGCACTGCACTCTGCAGCCCAGGCCTGTGTCTGTCAGCTTGAGCCTTCCCCAGCTCCTCTCATCTCTAGGATGACCACGTGGCTATCAGGCAAGGCTATCATTTACTCATATTACAATTAAACTACAGGAAAGCATGTAGGCATGCAAAGGAAGTGATGGTCTAGCTGCTACATAACTGCAGCCACAGAACAACACACAAAAAACACCAACCCAGTGAGTTCAATCTTGTGCCATCAACCACATTGCATGTGTTGAGAAGCATGCAAATATGTTCAAGTCATATTCACACATACACCCCTTGCTTTCTTCGGATGCATGAAACCTGAAAGGCCAAAAGCTACACAAAAAAAGAATTAAAAACTACCTGAAATAAGCATTTGTCCTGCTGCTTGTATGACAAGTGAAAGGCAGCGATCCCGCAGCGAGGGTGCCCTGGCTGAGCCGAAAGCCAGTGTGAAGATGGGCACCTTTTGCACTTGGCAGCTCTGTGTGCACCTTCAGAGCAGCTGCACCCCAGGAGCCTTCCTACAGCTAAAGAGACCACTGCAAACAAGCTCTGACAGGATACAACTGACGGTAAACACTGCCTCCAAACCCGAGTTCTTTAAAATCCAGGTCTTAGGGGTCTAATGAACGTCCTTGGTAAGTAAGTGTAGCTTTCTGCAGCGCTAGATATCCAGAACCAGGGCTGCAGCTCAGGAGTTGCTGATTTCTAGCTCACACACAGCTCTTTGTACAGGACATGAACCAGCAAGGAGGGGAAGAACACATCTGTAGGTACTTACATGCAAGACGAAAATTAACTGCACTTTAGACATACTTTAAAAAAAACATAGAATAACTCCCCTGTGACACACTGTTCCCCAAAAATCATCCACCTTAATCACAAAAGACTTTGATTGCACTTAAAACATTTAACACCTCTAGCAAACAGTTGCTGCAATCAGCTTCTTTATTAGTAACAGTACGGCTAACTGGTTACAGCATTAATCAGTCCAAAGCTAATTATCAGGGGTGTTTCAAAAATAGCATGCCAGACAACAGAAAAAAACCCAAATAATATTACATCTATTAGATTTTTGTTGATAAAAAACTCCCAACGTAATAAACTGTTCAGTGCAGAATCAAAACAACTTCAACAAAACGTTTTTCAGTAAGTGTGGTAATTCTAACGTCAGCCACACAACTTTTCATTTGCTTTTTTTCTCAAGACTTACCTATGTTTTTCTAGTTCGTTGTGTGATGACCTATTAAAAAGAGAAAAGAAATATTAGTGAAAAGGATAAATACTAAGATTTAGAACATTTAAAAGCCAACACCTGCATAAGTAGCAAAAGAGCTCTCTAAAACACGTATTTATATGGATTATGAAACAGCTTTGCTGTTAAATTGGTTCATTTCTACATCCCTTAGATACTTCAAGGTATCAACCTAATTTCCATAAGTAAACCGTGGGTTTAGGGGGGAATTATAATAAATTTGCATTTATTAGTGTTCAATAGATTCAGAGACAGAATTGGACATAAAAAACTGAGCAGGTTAGTAATAAGAACAGCCCACAAGATTTTTATCTGTGAAGAATAATTATGAGGGGGCAGACAATGTTAGAAGATCTAAATGGTAACAAGTAAGAGCAAAAAGCCCCCAAAAAGCCAGCATTCAAGCCCACGGAGAAGCAGAAAGAAAAAGCAGCAGCTAACCACTGCTGTTGCTGTTGACATCTTTATGGCAAAAAAAGGAATCCTCTTAATTCTTCATAGTCTAGAAACAGGAAAAAAAAATACAATCACAGTCCCCGACCTGACCACATCAGAGTGCCGTGCTCTTCCAGTCTACCAGGATTCAGGATTATTTTTTTCCCCAACTGATGCCTCAGATTTTTTTTGCCATTTTTTTTTGCCTTTTTAGAAGGCAGCCCTAACTTCTCAGAGGACTTTTTTTTAACCAATTCAGCTGGAAATATTAATTTTATTTATTTATACAGCTCAGATTAAAAACATTCCTAAAATGAAGTTATTGTCACCACTTCAAAACCAGCGACTTCCTTCAGTTTTGTCCAACTGAAAACATTTCCAGTGCTTAAGGATCAAAAGACCCAAAGGCGGTGGCAGCTTTTACGGCTGGCGGATTGCGTCAAAGCAGCTCTCCTACGACGTGCCGTAACCCCTGCCTGCATCTGGGCACGATGTGCTGACCCGAGATGTTCCTCCTGCACAAATGCCCAGTGGAGAGCCGCTCTGCCTCTCCCTGTGCACACACACGCAGCTGGATGCTGCGGCAAACCTCGCCTTCACTGATGGCAAAAGAGAGGGGAAAAAAGAAAGCAAAGCTCGTGGAAAAAGATAACCAATGAGCAAATCCACAAGCAATTTATTTCAGCTCCTGATCCTGCAAGGAATTAAGTGAACTGCCCCTCTGCAGGTAGAAGAAAACTCAAACACGTATGAGGTTCAGCACTGACGTTAATCCTTTTTCACTGGGAAGCATCCCAGTATTGTTACCAAGACATCGGCTCTGTCAACCATTACCTTGTATTTGTTTC
Organism: Mesitornis unicolor; assembly: GCF_000695765.1. Classification (NCBI taxonomy): domain Eukaryota; kingdom Metazoa; phylum Chordata; class Aves; order Mesitornithiformes; family Mesitornithidae; genus Mesitornis; species Mesitornis unicolor. Next base: position 36,790 of record NW_010203234.1, read on the forward strand.
TGAACAGCCTATGAATTTAATTGTTTTAACTTGTTGCATCAAGTGAGCCACAATCAGGTAATGCAAGTATTCATCCCATACCATGTAAGTGCTCCTAACCAATGCAACAAGACTGGAAGTGTCTTACACATATTTTGTGCTACATTAATAGGTCAAGGTGGGCTGGGTTTACTGGGAATATTGTTTTTATTTTCTACTCCTACACACGCTGAGATAGCTCAAACCTTTTCTCCATGAGAAGTGACAAACACTATGCCAAATCCGCCAACGTTTACGAAAACACAAAGAAAATGTAAATTCAGGAGGAACCATTCTCCCCAACGGGCCTGTCAAAGCACAAAGACACCGTTCACGGGGGACTCTGGGAGAGAGGAAATACAGCCTGGCCCAGATTCAGCCCCATGCCATGACCTCCCTGACTTTTATGGCAATTACACACACGATGAACACCGTCACTGTAAGCAGCCGATTCCCAGCTGCCTGCCGTAGCGGAGCTCAGACCCATCTCCGGTGGGTGTGCACGGTGACCGCTGCACCAGGAGAAACCCTGGCCAAGAAACTCAGCCTGCACAGAGCATTTTGCTGGGTAGAGAGGAGGCAATGAGCACCTGGGGCTCACGAAGGGTGACCCTGGTGTTCGCCTGGGACACGTCCTGCCACGCCAGATTTGGAGGGGCACAGCTGCCTGCCCTGGTTCTGCCAGCTACCAAACGGAGCGGCAGTGAATGTGTGCTCTTTACACAGCTTTTGGGATGCAGAGGCCTAACTGACGTGTGCAAACACAGGCAGCAGCCATACATTTCAGGAGGTGCAGCGAGGCTGAGTAATGCCTCAACTATCAGGCCCTACCCAGGAACCAAAACCGAGAGTTTTCACATTTCCCTGGCAGTTGCTCCATCTACAAAACAGGTTAAATACTCTATTAGAAGCACAATGGCTTCCTTTTTTGTTGGGTTTGCTTTCAGAAGAGATCAATCTCTCTAAATACTGTTTATTCTCTCCTTCACTGTCTATAGCACAGTACAGTGCAAAAATATCTAGTTCTTTCTGTTCTTCATGCAACCTGAAGTGAGAGAAAGACCCATAAGACCTGGTCTGCACACAAACCAGTAGCCCAAGCACTACCTCCATTTCAAAATGGAGTCTTTTATTACTTCAGTAGAAGGTCAGCTGTAGGCCAGGGCTAAGAAGATACATGGATGTATGTATTTCTATAAAAGAGACTGATGTGTGACTGCGGTTTTCAGACAAACGGTCTGTGGAGCCCTTCAAAAGCAGCTACAGGAGAAAGAAGGATTTTGGGGACTAGATTAAGTTCACTGCATTGGGTTCTGCATCTCCAGGCAAAACCTGGGGGGAGCTGGGGGTAGCAGTGATGAAGGAAAGGTGTCAGTAAAAGGCTCAAATAAGAATAAAATGGAAAAACCAACAATGAAAAAGTCATCAGCAAAATCCCAGATTCTGGAGGAGGAGATCAGCAATGATGCTGTTGCTGAGACAGCCCTGATATCCCTTCAGCAAATGCCAAGCAGTTCACCAGCTACAAAGCAGCAGTTACGTTTTCTTTGTGAATAAATCGTCAAAAGAAGATTTGAAAGAAGGGGGAGGAGCCAAGTGAATGCAGATGTTGGTTTGCAAGATGCTGTGCCACTTCCACAGCACAGCCCCAGAGCCGTCCCCTTCCACCACCCTCGCACCCCTAAACAAGACTTCCAGGTATTGGATTTGAGCATCTGGTTGATGCAACATTCAACAGACACATCCAAGCAATCAGGACGGGTGTTAATTGAGATTGTAAGGCTAACAGAGAAAAGACAAGCCTCTCCCAAAGTCCATGTTCTACCAGTTTAGGGGTGAGCCAGCAGGAACTGCCCACATGTATTGGGCTGAGACTTCACTGTATGCATGGTGCGCTGCCCGGTTTCCCTACTGCTCCATCCATTGGCTCCACCAGACGGTGCACGTTGTCAGAAGGAAACCAGTGCAGCTCCTGACAAAAAGCGGGGACATTTCAGCAATGCTACAGAAATTTCTTTCCCAGTGCTACCAGGAGCCAGGTCCAGGCTGTGAGTCACCAACACAAATGCATTTTTAAAGCAGCACAGGGAGTGAAGCAGGCTAATTAATGAAGTACTTGAAACGGGCAAATGCCTTGCCCGCACCAGGGCTCTCCAGTGCGGGCAGGGCTGGTGGGGTGTTGTACAACCTGTGTGCAGGGGACACAACTCCACCTAAGGTCGCACAGCACTTGGAGGGCCACGTGTGAACCACACTGCCTGCACTTCACCTTCTGTCCAGGTCGAAAGAGCAAGAACAAACAAAGCACGAAGTTTTACAAGGTGCTACACATCAAGTGTCTGCATCCAGTTCCCACTCCCAGGCATGCCGGTGCACAAGAGCATGCGGTTCATACACCGCAACCTTGTCTGGCGTATGCTTCCAGGGAATTCCCTGTCCACATGTACAACCCGTGTGGGACGCATCTGAGATTGTTACAGCCCACCACCCAAATCACCAGAGATGAGGAGTGGTACAATGCTAAACCTGAGCACACACATGCATCCTGCCCAGCGTTCACTGCTCCTGGGTTGTTGGTTTTTTTCTGCCTGTTTTAAACAAGATTTGCTTGCAGCCTGTCGAAGAAACAGCCTATATGGAATGAATCCACTAGAAATGATGAGTGCGTTCTCCTCACAGCAAAATTTAACCAGCCCTGCAGATTCAGCTGGGATTTGGGAACCTGGCACACTGGCACAGCTGGGATGCAGAGCTCTGGCTCCAGCACCTCATTCGAGTTTGTGCTGCCACATGGTCGCAACGGTGAGGTCTGAACACGCTTCTAATATGGTGGCAATTTGTTTTCCTTAATTGCACAAACACTGCAACTCCCAGGCATCGCAGATCTACTGCAGTTCCTCAGGGGGACAGACCAGTTGGTGAGATCTAGGACACTGGGACTAAAACACATCAGTTTTAAAAACAAGCACGGGGATGTCAATTGCCGTCCCTCTGCCACAAGCTTTAGGAAAGCAAACCCAGAGGGATCTACAGAATTGAAAAAATCAGGCAAAAAATCAGAGGAGCCGTGTCTGCAGAGTCTGATTCGTGGTGTTTTATTCTTGGCCTCTCACCAAAAAAAGAAAAAAAATAAGGAAAAATAAAATAAAAATCAAGCTCTGATCCCTAAGCTGCTTTGTGTGGGCACAGAATAACATCTGCAAGGGGCGTGCTCTGCAGGCCATAGGTTCACCCTCACTGTGAGCCAACATTAACAGAGGAATTCGGACATTAAGCTCTGTTTTTATTTGAAACACCAAATGCAGCTTTCATCTTTTTCTAGATACAACCCTTCACCAGAACACAGCACAAAACACAGGCCTATTTATATAACACATGAGCAAAAATATTAATTAATAGATACAGGAGATGTATTTATAAACCAGCATTTATTTTGCTCCCCTCTCCTGTAAACCAGCTCCTAAACAAACGGGCCAAACACACTGCACCACTAACGTCCAGTTCCTTTCTCTGCAAGTAAACTTAACCGTGACCTCAGCAGACTGGCATCTAACACTACAATTTTAGATTTCGTTTTACCTTTTTTCTGGCCCTTTCATGTCAGAGTGGCTGCCCGAACTCCCCTGTGCAGGGGCAGACATGGACAGCTTGGGCCACCTCACACCTGGTGGGCGTCAGCACAGCCAGGGCTCAGGAAAGCCCGGTTATCTGCAGGCTGGCGTGGTTTTCTACCAAAGGGCCCTGCCTCGTGAGCAAACGTCACCAAATTTCGGATTTGTGTCGTGCTCCTCCTTGGCACATCGCACGCATGTTACCTATCCATTTCTTCGGATCAAACAGCAAGCTCGGGGGCGGCTTCTGGATAGTTGTTCCTAACATCTGCAAGGTACAACCGCAGTAAATCCAGCTGTTCGTTTTATGCCTTTTCTTTAATTCCAACCACGCATTAACAAAAATTATTAGACTGCATGACACTGCTTTAGGAACTACTGCCACTGCTCTGTGAAGAGGAGACATTTATTATACTGCAGTCAAGTACCTGGTGTTAGTGTAACAAGAAGATGTGACCTAGGTTTACCTCCCCCCAAAAGAGAATCGTGTGCCTTTCTCAGATCTCCTGTCCTCTGCAAAACAAGAATTCAGTTTCATTTGCCAGAGGATTTTGGTCAAAACTACCGGAGGGGAACAAGTCTGAATCTCAGCTGAGGACACAAACGGCAAACTGGGAAGAGAAAGAAAACAAAGCAGTTTGGTTTGTATGGCATGAGAAAACTATGGGAAACTGAGTGAGAAGAAACACATAAAATCAATTATTTTAATGTAGAAGTGAAAAGGAGATGGCTGAAAATTGTGTCTGATTGCTACCAATAACCCCAAGAATATTGTTTGGCAACAAAATGCTAAAGGCCATTTCCGACTGTGATCCAGAGTTATCAGTGGACAAAGCAAAAGTGTTAAATTCCTGCAGTGGACAGAAAGCTTATAGATTTTGGTTAATTAAATGCAAATCTGCTTGTATTTCCCTGCGTGAGTCCAAACCTGTCTAAATTACTTCTCACTTAAGCGTGGTCAAGAGGGCAGCAAGCTTTTAGCCCAAACCTGAGCATCCCATCCAAAGGGCGGGCAGCTTTCCTCCCCCTTCTTCTGCAGGTCTGGGCCTCGCCAGCCTTTGATGAGAGGACAGAGGTCTCAGGGTACGATTTCTTCCACGACCACCACCTCGGCAGAGGAAGCAGGTGTCCATCAGTGCCCTCACCAAACCACAGGGCAGCTGTAATCCATCCCTGCTCGGTCCCCCACCACACCTGAACTGCATGGGACATGCTCTCCCCTCCCCAGGCAGGGAACATGGGGGAGAAATTTCAGAACAAAGAAGAAGGGTACAGCACACCAGGCTTCCTCGCATCTGACAGTTTTTCCTCTTCTCCTCTTTTCTGTTTCTCCAAGAATGAGGAGATGTTTTTCATGATTTTATATATGTATAGCTCAAAAAGCATGAAAAAACATGTATACATACATATATATGTGTGTGTTTATATATATCTCTCACTTTTTAATCTGATCAGATGCTGCAAGCAGCAGGATACAAAAATAGATAATGAAAACAACAACAAAGCCCCTGCAGTTTTGAAATGTGCAGTGATCTGCTCCTTTCCTACTCCTTCAGCCTTAAGTATGTATTTAAATGCAAGAAAAACAATGCAATAATAAGGCGTAAATTTTGATACGGATGCAATCATGCCTGCCTGCGTCTGATGCTCCAAACGCAGCACGCCTGGAAAATGGTTGAAGTGGAACAATATGGACAAACACTTTGCCCGGTGGTTCACATCACCCACGACCACTCCAGATCCTCTGAACTTTGGCCAGTTGTCTCCCTCTATTAATCTTTGAGTTGCTTAGGAAGATTTAACTGTATTATCAAAAATTCGGACTCCCGTCTGGAGCTCGCACCCTATAGCCTATAAGCTCCAAATAACAATAAACCAGTGATGCCAGTGCACTTCATGCATTTCAGACTGGATGGTCAAACATCAGGATGATTTCTCCCCCTCGAATCTAAGCTCACTGACAAACCCCAGCAGCGATCGCTCAATGCGGGTACAGAGTCGCGAGGTGCAACGCAGAGGTGCCCACACAGCCCTGCTGCTGCACCTCCATCCCCAAAATAGCAGGGTGCTGCATTAGAGCAATGCGCCTCTCCTTCCCAGTGCCCCCGCTGAACCCAGCAAAGCACCATCCTCATGCTGGCCACCCCTGAAACCGCTTCTCGACAAGCATTATCCTGTCCCGTAACACAAACCACTCATCCCTATTCTAATCACTGCAGCCAGAAGAAGAAAAGAAAGTGGAAGTAAATACACACATCATGTACCGCAGGATGGTGTTTTTGAAGGCTGCCACTGCTACAGAGTGAGGATCAGAGCGAAAGACTGAACAGGTAAAAATATATCTACAGGCGGAAAAAAAAGCAGGAAGGTAACTGCAAGCAGACGTGTATGTCTCAGCTTTAATAATGCTAGCAAATCTGTAACCAGAAATCTTTTAATTCTGCTGTATTTGATAGATTACAAATCCTCTCCTAAAAACTCCTGAAAGCAGCTTACAGTTCAGACAAATAACTATTTTGCAGCAAATGACAAGAGACCTAAGAACGGAAACGATGGAATAATAGCTCTGTAAGTAACACAAGATTTCTTGAATGCAAGAGACAGCAAAGAAGAAATCCGTACAATGCAACGAGCAGTTTACAGCTAGAAATCCTTTGAGACTTGGTTTGGTTAACTGTTTTGGGTTTTTTTTTAAAGGCAGCGAGCACACTTTGTAAGAAAATAATTAAAAATCTTCAGGAGCAAAGTGTCTCAGGAAACAAGACACGCCTCCCACTCCTGATGACTTTCTCTTTTAAAATGAACTGACGTCTTCTCAATGCTCCAAGACGAGACAAAGAATTCAACTAGAACCAAAAAACGCAGGAGCGCTGCAATTACTACCCCCGAAATGGTTGCGCTGCTTGAAGTAGGGGCACAGGGGAACAATCTGCTCCCCCTCAGTTAACTTCAAGACACATTGCTCGGCCAGGGCAGGCACAAGCAGGGCGCTCCCCAGCTCGTGTTTTTGTCAAGGAGGGAGCTCGTCAGCTTTTGATTTCGGTTTGCGCTTCTGATGCCCCACGACCAGCCGCTGGCCGCCTGCCCCCCGTCTCCCCAGCGCCAGCAGACCCAGGTGCCCGCTGCCAGGCGGGATGGGATGCCCGCTGGAGGAGCGAGAGCGGAGCGGGCCCGGCAAGACTCGGTGCTCGCTTGGAAAACAAGTCACGTGCGAACCGAGTTCATTTTAGGCTATTCTACAGGAGCCACCATCCAGCACAACCGTGCAGAGCAAGAGCCTGCACCGGGGAGAGCATCGCCGCCCCGGGGTGAAGCAGGCCCCGCTGGGCACGGTCCTCGGTCCTCTCCGGAGCAGCCCAGAAGCCGGCACAGCAGAGGACTGGAGGAGCTCCCAGGCAGGGGCCAGCACTGTCCCTGTACGACAGCCTCCTGCACGTACACAGCCGCTGCCCGAGCAGCAAACAAAGCTGCAGAGAGCCTGCGCACAGCCACCCTCCGCTCATGCCATCGCAGCACAGGTAGCGACTGCGGGGAAAACAACAAAACCACCGCCACCACGACACAAAAGCGGACGATAATCACGATAAATAACGACCGAGTCATGCACGATGACGGATCTGCATGCGGCGGGCGGGTGAGTGGGCTGGCGACCCGGCAGTGCAGCAGAAGCCCCGGAGTGGCCAAGTTCACTCCAGCACCTCCTTGCTCAATACCTGCAGGAGAAGTTCAAGAGCACGGGTGCGTGCCCCCCGCTGCCCCGCACACGCTCCCTCTCCTAAAGCCCGGCGCCGTGCTGCAACCAGAGGCTGCATCTGCTCCGGCTGCGATGGGGGAGGCGGCCGGTTTGCTGCCTGAGGTTTATAAATAAATGCCGGGGGGGGGAAATTAGTGCCATGCAAAGAGAAGTCTGGGTGGCGATTATGGTGTTAAGGTCTGCAGTAAAAGCCACTGTCGGTGAGCGTGGAGCAGAAGGAGCAGTGAGGGCGGATGGTTTAGAAGTGCAGTGAGTACTAAGGAGATGGTGTACGCGTGGCAGTGTTTATATGAGAGATCAAAACAGAGCCAAGCCCATCCAGGGAAAAAATGGCGACTACCGGGATGGGGGAAACTAAGACACTGGATTAGTTATTATTTTTAATACATGTATGCACTGCACATAAGCTAGGCACACTGGAAAAGCTGCCGATTCATTCTGAAAAAGCGGTGCGTCTATTACCTGTTATTCTGGGATTTTCTGGCCATGGTGCCTGCCTTTGTTTTCTTTCTGGAATAGTCACTATCGAAGGGTAACACTGATGCATAGCCATGTTCTGCTTCTAGGGACAAAGTCAGCATTAGTGGCAATATATTTTTTCCATGCATTTTTTTCCTCCTTTGCAGGAACGCTAGGGTAAAGAACAGAATTTTTTCCGGTTGACTTGTTTGGATTTCATTCTGGCATCTCTTAAAGAAGCGAGACAAAAAATATAACAACTCGGTAAACCAACAAAAAAAAAAAAGAAAAAGAAAAAAAAGTGCCGAATTTAGGAGGATTATTGGAGTGCACATTAAAAACGAGGCGGATCATGCAAACCCCTGTCACGCCGCACTGGGGGGGGAGGGGAGCACTGCCATACAATTACCGACTGCCACACACAGAGAAGTGTGAGGGATCCTGAGCGCTGCAACACACACACCATCCCCGGCCAGAGCTTGACAAAAAAATAACCCATTTAAAAAAAAATCAAAACAGAAAAACCAAAAAAGCACAGAGAAGAGCACTGTTCCTCCCCCAGCGCGGTGCCTCTGGCGAAGCCCGGGTCAATCCCGCGGTGCCCGGGCAGGTGACGGCTCGGGGCTGGTCCCCCCG
>NW_010203235.1:0-644 GCF_000695765.1 Mesitornis unicolor
AATATATATAGAATATATCCTGTTATGTACACATATGTATTCTATATGTACACATATATATTGATATATATACATATATATTCTATATATGTGTGTATATATATGTACACAAATATTATATCCATATGTATTATCTTCTAATACATATCTGTATATATCAAGTGCAGATATTTCTATAGAAATACCCCAGCTGTGCCTTGCATTTCCCTGCAAGCAAACCTCTGCTTGCCAGGCGTCGCACCCCGTGCCCCAGCAGTCCTCCCCTGGCCCACATGCGATGCCCTGAGCTTAAATGCTCGCCCCTCATTGCTTCACGTTGTTAAACTGTACCGGCAGCTGTTGAAGGGAAGCACCTGTGAAGGGAAAAGGAGGCGGCGGAGCTTTGTGACTGGCTCTGCTCCTCATTACGGGGGACTAAAAGCGACTCTGTCGTGGGGAAAATGGCATTAAATCCACAGCTGAGCCCGCGCCGTTCGCAGGTCCCAAAAAAAGGGGAAGCATTGGCCGAAAATGGTCTGGAGAAAGGCTCTGAGGGGTGAAAAGGTGCTTTTTTGGTTAAATCTATCTGCTCTCCCCATCCCCAGTACCGTGAGCACGAACCAGACGGTGTTTTTGCTCCGAATCCACCAAAGGCAGCTGCAGAT
>NW_010203235.1:668-1318 GCF_000695765.1 Mesitornis unicolor
TCAGGTAATGCCTGGAATGCACTCGGGATGCGCGCAGCGCAGCGGAGTTGGCGCAGAGCGGGTTGTTCAAACAGCGCCGCTCTCCATGCGGAGATCTGGCTGTGCTCACAGCCGCAGCGCCGCGGATCTGCTCTCCGTCAGGAGGAGCAGGGCTGAGTTCTCCCCTCCCAGCTTTGCACCCGGGGCGCGCTTGGAGCCCTAAATAGGCGCTCGGCGCCCAAGTGCCAGATGTTGGTGAGGTTCAACCCCCCAAAAAAAGGCAGCAACAGGGAGAAATGCAAAAGTATCGGTAGGGAAACTTGCTTTTTCTGGCAGGGTGATGGGGTCTGAGAGGCTTTAGTTGGAGTTTGCTGAAGAAGGGAACGGTCAGGGCAAGGGAACGGCAGCATTTGGAGGTTTTTGCCTGGGAAACCGGGCCCTTCTGGGTGCAAACGCCTTCCCGAGCAGCATTACTCACTGTCTGAAACCGTAACTTGGGGCGAGGAGCCGGGCCCGCCGGTTTCTGTTGGAAAAACTGCTCTGAATTTGGAAGTGGAAGCAGCAGAAGAACAAAGGAAATAGTTTTTGGGTAGAGTCAGGCTGAAGTTAGCCTTTGACCACTCCACGCATTCCACGCCGAAAAGGAAGTCGGAAAAGGAGGGGTGGGGGGG
>NW_010203235.1:1473-5500 GCF_000695765.1 Mesitornis unicolor
GGGAGGCGCGGGGCGGAAGCGCGCGGCAGGGAGCGGCTGCGCCCACCACGCGCCTCTCCCTCGCAACCCCAAATTCTACCCCAAAACAGGCAGCGGTTTCAGTTCTGGTTTCACTCCTTACTAAAGGCGTTTCTTAATTCACTTCTCGCTATTTTCATTAGCGGCCGCTACGGAGCAGCACCTTAATTCACACCGTCACCAAATTCACGGGGCGTTGGGTCCCGGCGGATGCAGATTCGGGGTTCCCAGCCCCTCAAACCGAACGGGGTCCCTTACTTTTTGGGATCTTTTGCCTCCGTCCGTGTGAAATGACCTGCTGGAATTTTCCACCCCCGGGAAGTAAAAGTGGCGGCCCATGAAGTAATTCGGTTGGGTCCCGGGTGAAGCAGCAGCGAGCGGCTCGGGGCTGTTTCAAAGGCCAAATCTGGCTTCTGCTGCTTTGCCGGGCTCTTTTCCTCTCAGATTTTAGCGTGGGGCTGGGGCTTCCTTCGCTCGATGGTGTTTTGTAGTCAGCAAGTACGATCTAAATTAAAATACAGCCGCATAGGGTGATCTTACTGGAATGAGGTGACGCGAGAGGCACCAGCATAGGGGTTTTATATACTCTGCCTAGTTGCTAATTCCTAACACCACCCAATTGCTGCCTTCATTTGCCATATTTTGGGATTATTTGGTTATAAACAGCATTTGGAGCGGGGCAGAAACCGCTGGCCCGTATTTAAGCAGCGCCACCTTTCCTGGAGAGCACCGTCCTCACACAACGGCCCCGTTCATTGCACAGCCCCAGATTGGGCTCAGACCCCCAGGATTTGGGTGCTGGGGCTGCGTTGCCACCGCCACGTGGGGAGCTGGGTGCCATGGCTGAATTCGGGGTGCGGAGGCATTGGCGGGGGGGTGTAGCCCCATATGGGACCCTCCTCATCCCAGACCCGGGGACCAAAACCCAGCATCCCTGTGTGCGGCCTGGGTTTGGGGGAAGAGGAGTTTGGGGAAGAGGAGTTTGGGGAAGTGGAGTTTGGGGAAGAGGACTTTGGGGAAGAGGAGTTAATATTCTTCATCCCGTACTTTGGGAGCCTTTCTGGCTGCGGATTTAGCCAACACTTCCGTGAATCATCGGCTGTGTTGGAAAGAAACCGCGGGGATTATTTCGGTGACTTCCCCCCCACGGCCACGGCGACCCCCAGTGATAGGTCACAACCGCTCGCTTGCCCTTCAGACCCCTCAGTGATCTCCCCAGTTTGCCTCTTCCCGAGCCAAATCTCGTCCCGCCAACCCCGGGGACGTGCGTGGGGACCCGGCCGCGATGGGGACGTGGCACTTAGGGTCCCTCTCCGCCTTCGACAGCCGCTTTGGGCCATGTTTGAGCGGCTGTTGCGTCCGCCTGGCTCTCAGGAGGCGTTTGGCGAGAGCCCCGGCTCCTTTTTTTTCCCCCCTCCTAAAGTCTTCTCTTTTGGGTTTTTTGTTCTTTTTTTTTTTGATTTGATTAAATCCTTGCTTTTGCTTTTGATCTTATTTATAGCCCAGCCACCGCTCATCTGGAAACGATTACTGTATAGCGCGGAGATGAAAGGGTTCGGGGCGGTGAAATACGGGGGGAGTAACTCGGACCAACGACGCACACGTACGGCCAGGGACCCATCGGTGCCCCTTTTTGACGCAGCCGGAGGGGTTTGGAAGGGCTTGGAGCAAATGTGCTGCCTGTCAGCCCTCTGCATTCGGACGGTGGGGAACACGTGTTAACACGCAGCACCTCCCGGTGCCCGCGTTTGGCTGATGCAGCCAAAGACCAGCAGAGTCCAGCGCAGGGCTACAAAGATGATGGAGGGAGTGGAGCATCTCCCTTCTGAGGAGCGGCTGAGGGAGCTGGGGCTCTTGAGTTTGCAGAAGAGGAGACTGAGGGGAGACCTCATTCATGTTGATAAATATTTAAAGGGTGAGTGTCACGAGGATGGAGCCAGGCTCTTCTCAGTGACAAACAATGATAGGACAAGGGGGAACGGACACAAACTGGAACCCAGGAGGTTCCACTTCAATTGGAGAAGAAACTTCTTCTCAGTGAGGGTGACAGAGCCCTGGCCCAGGCTGCCCAGAGAGGTTGTGGAGTCTCCTTTTCTGCAGACATTCAAAACCCACCTGGACGCCTTCCTGTGTAACCTCATCTGGGTGTTCCTGCTCCGGCAGGGGGATTGGACTGGGTGAGCTTTGGAGGTCCCTTCCAATCCCTGACGGTCTGGGATTCTGGGATTCTGTGATCCGTCCTTTTGAGGAGGAAAAAGCACGATGTATTTTCCTTTATATTTAGGTGTTTCGTAGTATCTGTAAGGGCGGCACGGTGAGAAGCGGGGTGCCAATGCCTGTAACTTCATAGGAAGCCGTGCCCCAGCCTCAAATAGGAGCAAAACAGAGCCACTTCTCATCAGGTGGGGGCTGTCCTGAGGAATTGCCATCCTCACACACAGACAAAAAGCAGGAACTGGAGGTAATTCCACCCAAAACGCAGCGCTTCGGGGCTGTGTTTGGGATTTCACCAAGGCAGAGGCGTCCTCTGCTCCGGGGACGCTGCTGTGTTCTGTAATTGCCCAGTGCAGCGCAGTCCATCGGGACCTTGGTGACACAACCAGCCTGGACGCAGCAGAATAGTCCTAATTTTTGAATAATCAGACACTTTGTAGGGTGAAACGCTGCTTTTTATTCCAGCATTACCTCCTTTCTCTGTGCTAACCGCAGGGACGCGTCTCCGTCATCGAATGCTGAGTGTTCAGAATGAATTTCCAGCTGTATTTTTAAGCAGCATCCCCTCCAGGATCATTATGCAGATGGTTTAGTGGACCCACAGACTACCAGAACCCGAAAAACCGGGCGTTGCTGCTGAATAACCTGCTGCTGTATCTAAAATGAAACGCAGATTGAAGAGCAGACAAGGTCTGGGTTTCTTCCAGCCAGCGGGGTTTATAAAATGCCACAGAGAACCAGTGCAGGTGTGAACTTGGGCATCGTCCGGCCAGGTTTTTATGCACTGCATGGGGCCAGCCTTCTCTGTACCTCTATTTATGTATCTTCCAGGACCTTTCTAAACCCTAATAGCCAAAAACACCCCAGGACTGGGGCTTCTCATGGTCTTCCCGTTGACCTGAGCTATCTCAGGCAGACTGTACCTCACATGTGAGTCTGTTATCTGGGGTTTTGGGGGTTTTTATGTTGCTTTCTGCTCCGATCTGCTGAGCGCTGCGGTCGGGGCCTGTTTAAAGAGGTAGAAATCAATCAGATAGGGGTAGGACTTCAGAGTGAGCTTGGTTCTCCACAGATAGGAGTGATTTATGATCTAGAATATGTTATTAATCTATAATATGGTGTTAATCTGTGATATATGATATATAATATATATATGCCATGGGAGCTGGTGGCCTTCAGGCGCGTTTGGTGGTGCTGAAGGTCCTGGGCTTGGTAGATTGGTAGAGAAATGGCCTTTTTGTCACACAGGGTGGGTTTGCTCCCCAAGCAAGCCTGGAATCTGCCACTTGGCAGCGAAAAACCACGATGGGTCACGTCATGGGTTGTAAAGGAGAAGATTGATGGGGTTTAGCATTCAGCAGTGAGACACAGCATAGGTGGGGGTGTCCTGGTTCGGACTTAGGGCGTTTTCGGGCAGTGGAGGCGCCGTGCTCCGAGCCCCCATCACAGCTGGTTCCTCTTCAGACCCAAAAACGCCGCTCCCAGCTTTTTCGTCAGCCCCGACGCTGCCGCGTTTCACCAAACCCCCGTGGGCGGACCCCTTTGGGTTTGGGACGGGGTGGTTCGTGACACGTCCCCGCGTCGGGGGCGCTGCGGACGTGGCTCCCCCGAAACGCGCACCGCCGGTCGCATTGAAATTCCTGCCGGCTCTCCCGCGGCGATGGGGGGAGCGGAGAAGCCCCCAGTGAAGCATATGGGCACGAAGATAATTGTCAGCTCGGTTGGCGGACTTGATAGGAGACAGATGGGGAGGACTCGGCGCCACCCCAGGAGATGCTTTGACGTTTTACCTGCC
>NW_010203235.1:5989-8111 GCF_000695765.1 Mesitornis unicolor
CTCCCCGCCCTCCTCTGGGGGTTCCAGGTGCGCGTGGTCTCACCGCCGCCTTTGCTCTCCCACAGGTCGGGGCGCACCGCGAGGACGGGGTGAGCCTGCGCGGGAGCCACTCGCTGGTGCCGAACCAGGTGCCCGTGCCCCAGCTGCCCGTGCAGTCTGCAACCTCCCCGGACCTGAACCCGCCCCAGGACCCCTACAGGGGTGAGTACGGCCCGCTGTCGGCATCCCCAGTGTGTGGTGAGCGTGCGGAGCCCCTCCGTGATCCAGGTTTGGGAGCTCACAGTCCTGCGTTATTCCCAAATCCTTAGCTCGGGGTCAGGGCTGGTGCCCCTGTGCAGAGCCCCTCCATGATCCAAATTCACTCTAGGAGCTCACAGTCCTGTGTTATTCCCAAATCCTTAGCTCGGGGTCAGGGCTGGTGCCCCTGTGCAGAGCCCCTCCATGATCCAAATTCACTCTAGGAGCTCACAGTCCTGCGTTATTCCCAAATCCTTAGCTCAGGGTCAGGGCTGGTGCCCCTGTGGCGGTGGCCTCCAGTTTAGGTGATGTTTTACAGACAGCAAACCCTCATCTGGACCCGGAAGGCTCCGTTTTTAGGAGCTGCCGCCCTCACGCGTGGCCGTGCTGTGGGTCACCCCTCGTTGGGGCCCGAGGGGACAGACCCTGGGCGTTGTTTGATGGCCCTGCGATCCCTGTGTTTTCTTGCAGGCATGCCAACCGGGCTGCAGGGACAGAGCGTCTCTTCGGGCAGCTCCGAGATCAAATCCGACGACGAGGGAGACGAGAACCTGCAGGACGCCAAGTCTGCCGAGGACAAGAAACTAGAGGATGACAAGAAGGATATCAAATCAATTACTAGGTCAAGATCTAGGTAACAGTATGCAATAGTGTCGCTTCATTTAATTCCTTCACTGGATTTCGATGAAGTGAACAGAACGGGAGGAAACCTCGGGGTTTTCTCCTGGCAGGTAAAAGCACAGCCTGGCTGGGACGCTCCTGGCAGCACCCGGTGCCCTTCTGGTACCGGCGCTCCGGGACGCCCCCGAATTCGGACACAATTGGCAAATGTGGACGCTGAGCAAGTTGTCCTCAATCCGTACAGAAATGATTTTGTGCTAAATTGGCTAAATTGGGCTGTTATTCCTCTCTGCCTGCGCTCGCAAATTGGAATACGGCGTGGCTTGAAGTCTCTGTACAAAGCCGGTCACACCTGCGTCTGAGCTAACGAACCGTGCGCTTGGCTGTTAACGAGCAGGAATTAATTGGGCCTCAGTTCACCAGTCCCCAGTTTCTGTAGCTCTCCAGGGCTCCCTAGCTTTAAGCAGAGGGTTTAGGGGTTCCTTCGGTTTTTGGCTTCACCCCATCCCTTGAATTTCCCACCTCACCGGGGCTGCAATGCTCCTCATCGCAGCAAAAATCCCCGATAAAACTGAAAGCCCTGCTTTGTTCGGGGAGGGTTTGGGAGCTGCAGCGTCCTCCTGCCCTGGCTCCTGGGCTTTTGGACAAAACTGGAGGTGAGGTGAGGAGTGTGGGAGCAGATGTGGGGTCCCCAGGAGGGACGTGGCCCTCTCCGGCCAGTGCTCACTGGCATTAGCGACATTGATGGCCCTGGTGACACTGGGGATGTGTTGATCCGTGGAATTGGGGCTTTCGTGTTGGTATGAGATAAGGTAAGAAGAAGGCGCCTTGCTGCTGACGGGAGGTGATGGTCGCTCCTGTTACCTCAACAAATAACGCTGTCGCTTGTGCATATTTATGTGTGTTTGTACGTCGCTTTTGTGGGCTAACATTTGCGCTTGCAGCTTGGAAAGGTTACTCCTGGCGCTCAGTTGTGCCTCAGTCCGCGTCGTTAGGGCTCTGATTTGCATAACCGATTCAGATTTCACAGTGCCGGGATGTGTTTTCCATCTGAAATCATCGTTTGATCCGGATGGAGGGCGCTTTTGTTGCAGAGAGGGCGCACGAGTTCACCCCTGGCAGCCGTGGGTTACATCCAGGGCGCTTCGCCCGGTGGCGTTCGGCTGCCCTGTGCCCCGCGCAGGGCCTGGGGCGCTGCCACCACCCTCGGCTGCTTCCCAAGCCGAGCCCAGAGCCACCGGCGGCCGCTCTGGGGTCAAATCAC
>NW_010203235.1:8194-8542 GCF_000695765.1 Mesitornis unicolor
CCGCGGCTGCGCGGGCTGGGACCACAGCGGCACAGCCGCTCTGCTGTGCGGAGAGGATGGTCACTGGGGACTTCATGAGCGGTGCTGGGGTGGTCTTGAGGATTTCTCCTTCACTTCTCATGATCTTGAGGATTTCTCTTTCATTTCTCATTATCTTCAGGATTTCTCTTTCACTTCTTATGATCTTTAGGATTTCTCTTCTATTTCTTATTGTCTTTATTATTTCCCCTTTATTTATTATTATCTTTATTATTATGCTCTTTGTTATGATCTTTATTATTTCTCTTTTATTTAGTATTAATACCTTTATTTACTTTTATATTTATTATCCTTTATTTATTATTAATA
>NW_010203236.1:0-4197 GCF_000695765.1 Mesitornis unicolor
CTAAGGAACCGGTAGTTTGGCCGGTACAGGTGTCAGGGAGGGCCGGTGCTTTCGCTTCCAGCTTCCCCGGGCCTTGGCTGCCAGCTCCTTCCTGAGCTTGGTGGCTGGTGGAGACAGCCAGGTTCGGGTTACTTCTGGGCATGGGACCTGCATAGGCCTGCTCAAGGACTTCATCTTCCTTGGTAGTAACACTTCTTCTGATGTGAAGTCAATAAACATAGCTGAACTCGCAACCAAGGGTTGTAGAAAGTCAATGGAACAGCATTAATTCATTGCATTTTTTGAGAAACATTTTTCCCAGCTCATCAGCGCACAAACTGGATGCCGTACAGGGCTACAGTGGGTGTGTGGTGGTGCCTTTTCCTGGAAGGATCCAATGGCAGAAGCATGTGTGATTTTATGAAGTCTAGACAGGCCAGTGTCTTCATCCTGTTGAGCTGCGGTTTGCAGTGGGTTTATTTCTTGTCAAGCTCTATGCATATACTTCCATCACTGTTCAATTCCATGCCATCACTCTTTCTTTCAGGACATGAAAGTAACAGAGATACATTCATTACATGTCACCAAGGATGAAAAAGTAGAGTTTAAAATGAAGATTTTTTTTTTCTCAAGGGCCTATGGAGAAGATGCTGTATAAGGGAATGGGGAGTCCTGTCCTCCGCATCGAATGTACCGATTTAAAAGTGAAACAATAAGTATGTTGAAGTGCATGTTACAGTGATCATAACTGTAATAGACTAATGTGCATACAGCATTATAATTTTACATGCCATGCCCTTAACCACCAGTAGCCACAAAAAAACCCCATATGCTGTATCTTTGGCAGAGGGAAGCTCAGAAGTAAATGTTTCCTTTGCAGGCTGTTACCATGAAGCTAGCTAGTGTTAACATTTATGTAAGACAGCAACATGAGATGATGATTTGGCAGCAAATTGGACAGCAAAGACATGTAAAACAAATAAATCCAGCGTGCAGGCTATGTGACTGAATGGAGAATGAAACAGAGAAATACAGGAAATTTAAAGGACGTCTTTCAGAAATACCAGATTCTCAGATCAAACCCTGGCCTACTTAGAAAGTGCATGCAGTTCTGACCTGTTTTGGTACTCTCTGTTTTCCAACACATCCCAGTATTTCAGCAACACAGAATGTGGCCACAGACACATATGTCCTCTAAAAAACTGATTATAAGCTTAACAGAGGTAAAAACATCAGTAAGGTGACATCACTTACTTAAAATATCATAAGACAATGGGTAACGGACACAAACTGGAACACAGGAGGTTCCACTTAAATTTGAGAAGAAACTTCTTCTCAGTGAGGGTAACAGAGCACTGGAACAGGCTGCCCAGAGAGGTTGTGGAGTCTCCTTCTCTGGAGACATTCAAAACCCGCCTGGACGCCTTCCTGTGCAACCTCATCTAGGTGTTCCTGCTCCGGCAGGGGGATTGGACTGGATGATATTTTGAGGTCCCTTCCAATCCCTAACGTTCTGTGATTCTGTGAAATTATGATTTCAGGGTTTTGGAAATAATACTTATCAAGAGGCTTTCTCATGAAAAAATATTGTTTTCCTTCATTAATCTGATTCAAACCACACCCAGGAAGAGGAATATTAATGGTAGGGCCTGAAAGCTCTTGCAGAAACAACTACAGATAAAACAGCAACTACTAAGAGACAACTGTTCAAGTTAAAGTTGTTATTCCATGTTTGTGCAACCAAGCATCAGTATACATAACCACACTGGAGTCTGAAAACAAACAATTCCTTACTCCTTAGTTTGCTGTTTCTTAGGTTGTCATGTGGCGAGTTTTATCTTGAAGTCGCAGTTACCAGCTACAGTGGGAACTTCATCCAAAGTGGCCATAAAACCCCACACACGTATTTCAGGAGGAGTCTGCAACTGACAAACCCCTGGATCATGGTGGTGAAGCACAGCGTTGGGTATTTCCCTGAGGGACGGGGTGAGGCTGCCCAACGTGTGCTATGTGGGGAGGAAACCTTGTTTTGTTCAGGGTGAGTCCAGTGTTACTGGATTGGAAGAGGAAGTTTTTACCTGACACAGAAGAAAGCTGCCCAATGATGAGAGTGCAAAGAATGAGGAAGCAGGTTGGTTTCATCACTCCGTGGGCACCTTCCCTTCGCCAGCCTCAATTACTGCAACAAACTTAAGGGGTTTTTTGGATGAGAAAGAAGTTGCAACCTTAAGCATGCAAAGCAAAGCTCATTTAACAAGCACTTTGTCTACTGCCAAAACAACACCCGTTTGCTCTTGTGATTACTCTCAGAACGAGATGTGTTCATGATTCAGTCTGCTGTGGGCGCTCCTCAAGCAGGTGGGAAATACCTGCTTCATCTGTTGCAAAACAAAGCAGCATAAACCAGCCTCAGCTCCCTCTCAGCCTGATCTGCTCTTTGTCAGCTTTTCTCTTTCCAAGCTTTCCGTCCAGCTACACTAAACTATACTTGAATGTAACACAGCAAAAGCTCAGAAAAGCTGAAGACCACACACTTGTAAGAGAATTGCAAAACCACTTTTAATAAGCATTCTTCCCAGAAACTTGGGGAGCTTTTATATGACAGCCTAATTAAATGCAGTTTAGAAACAAAAAATGCAATACCAACCTTGGATGTAAATAAATTAATTAAGCAAGTTTAAAGTCCAATCCCCAAAACACTTCAGAAGCAAGCTTATTATTCACAGCAACACATTTACCCCTGAAGATACCTGGGGCCATAGCACTGCCCATCCTCAGCTCCCAACCAGCAAGGCATGACAATGTGAAATACGGGGTGCAGAGCACCTTGTAATAAGCAATGTAGGGTTCATACACCTGGCCCCTGGATGAGGTCTGACTGCCAAAACCAGGTGAGGCAGCAGGTCTGGGCAGGGCTGAAGAACCAGCTCTAGAGGAGCAAGAAGCTCTGGAGATCCAGAGGCAGGAGGAGAAGGGGAGCAGAGGGTGAGGAAGAACCAGTGGAAGTGGAGTGAGAAGTAAGCAGGCAGGAGCAATGAAGCTTGTTTAAAGAAAGGAATGGAGTCTCTGGGATGCCTCAACCATTCTCAGGCTTTTGTGATGCGGTCACAGGCAGTTGTTTTATCACCCGATGACTCCATCCTAGCCAGGGAGGGGAATTGAGAAAAGGAAAGGAGACCGATGGGTTGAAATAGACACAGATTTGATAAAATAATAATAAACCCCAGTACTAATAGCAATATTAATATAAAGTACAGAAAGTTATACTCCGCCGATACAGTGGTCGAAATAAGCAGGGGAGTAAGCCTCAGGGGCAGAATGATGGATAAGACCCTCCCTCCAGGGATATGACAGTCGAGGAAAGAGGGGCATCCCCAGCAAACTCCTCAATTTATAGTGAGTGTGACATTTATTATATTAAATACTTCTGTGGGCCAGCTTGGGTCCACTGCCCTGGCTTTTGCTTCCCCTCAGCTGGCTGACTCAAACTGCTGAAGGTCTTGATCACTGCATACCAGTGTTGGCCAAAAACTAAAACAAAGTGTCTAATCAACTTCGTTTCCACTAAATGGAGTGCTGAAGCCTTTGCAGAAATGCAGCCTTCCTGAATAGAAAACTGATTCTATGATTCTGTCCCAGTGAAATCAGGACCATCTAATCATCCCTGACCCCACCACTTCTCTGTGATTGTGGGCCTCCTTGTCCTCTCACTGATTTACAGACATTGACATGGTCCCACTTGCCCCATGCTCTAAGTTGCACCCAGCCTACCATGCCCTCAACAGCTGGAGGAAATCAGTTGATCCTTCAAGTCATGCCCCACCCCCCACCCCCTCCCCCCAATATTTCCACTCTAAACTCTACCAAAACACACCCTGCCCCATTGAGCACAACTCCTGGCAAACACGACTTCCAGGCTTCCCACCCAGCAAGTCACACTGGCTGCCTCCAGCCCCATGCCCGGACTCCAGCAAAGACCTTAGAAATACTCATGAGGGCTGGGGCTCAGGGGTGAACAGCTCTGGCACTCAGAGTATGAGCCCACATCTACAGAGCATCAGGTCTGCAGATGCTCAAGTCAGCGTTACGAATTGGGACACCAAGGACTAAAGAGCACCACCTCTTTCTTTGCTCCCCTGGACAAGCCCAAGTGCTCGTACCCAGCAAAGCAGAAGGCTTTGGGTTATGGCTGGGGGAGGGTTGGCTGGCAGTTTTTTG
>NW_010203236.1:4228-8796 GCF_000695765.1 Mesitornis unicolor
GTTAAGGCTGGAATCGGGATTTGGGGTAAAAAGAGCTGAAAGTGTAGCATTATAACTGCGTAATGTGAGGACTGCAGAGATATGTTAAGGTCTGGTACCCAGTTCTTGTCGTTCTGGGACAGGGCTACAAAAACACTTGAGCTAACCACATCAAGCAGCTTTCCGTTAGGTCTGGAGGGACAATGGATGCGCTCAACCTAAAGTCTGAGGTGAATTGTTGCCATGACTGGGCAGTGGAGGCTAGAGAAAACATCAGGAGTACGGAGTAGAGCTTAGGACTGAGGAACTGGAATGATAGGAAGGTGATACAGTCCCCTAGCACTACCATACATGCTTGTCCACATGGCTCGTAATTAGGTGTCGGTCAGGTGTGGCTCACTGTTGTGAGTATAGAGTCAGTATAGAGTATAGGTCAGTATAGAGTCAGGATCATAGCGGGGTTTGGGTCATGATGTTAAGTACAGGTCACATTAGCCAAGGCCATTGCCAGGAACTGAGTGTGGGAATTTTCCTGTGGTTGAAGTTACAGATAGAGATCAAAAAAGCAAGGTCAATGGAGTTCATTTCACCCTGCATGCTCTACAGAATACATCTGTAGGCACATCAACTTCTGATCTCCCAAAAGACAGTCTTTGCCATACAACATCCTTTACCCACAAGTCTGTTATTGTCTAGCCACTCCCAGATCTTCAGCAAGGTTCACGGTGGGTTGATGCCTGGTATCAGCAGAGAAGAATGGTTCATAGGTGGCTCTAGGATGCTGGGCTATGATTACAGGTAAGAGGCTTAGTAAGCAACCTGTTCTTATCAAGGACATGACTACCAGCAGTCTGTTCAGCAGTAGAAAAGAGGGGATGGGAGAGGAAAGCACTCGTCATTGCACAATAAAAGCATCCACAGCCCATGTCTAGCCCTGTGCATCTCCCAGAGCAGGTGCCACACGCTGTAGGTGGCATACAGGGACGGCAAAGAAGGAGAAGGGCAGGAGGTTGCCAGAAGGGAGAAAGGGAAATTTTCTGGGACTTCTGTCACTTCTGGTTACTGGCCGAACCACGTATATGTACACACAAATATGCCTACTCATCTCTTGGGAGCAGGGGGAGAACTGACACCCATCAGACAGAGGATGGTGGCTCTCACCTGGCAGGGCAGGGCTGGTAAAACAAATCCTGGAAGTGATACTCAGCAGACAAAGAGATGGCCCAGGAGCAATTGAGACTAGGGAGAATCAGAGAAAAACATCAGACTTTAATGGACATTTCCAGAATAACATAAAAACAACCAGATAAATTGTTGGAAAAATATGTGGGTAGAGGTAGTTTCCCCATGTTCAGTCATTTCTTCAGTGTATTTTTGTACATTTTGGAAAAGCACTCATTTAAAAAATTATTTATTTACTTCCACATCAAGAGGCTTAAGGCTGACAAAAACCAAAGCTCTGGACTAAAAAAGCGTTCCAGTTGTCTTCATGAAACTGCCCCAAGTATATTCGGAATTGGCAACATGATCTTTGCATCTGCAGAGAAAATACTGAGTCATGTTGTCAGCCCACACACATCTAACAGAAATAAAAGCAGCCCAACGATTCAAGATTCACTCACTCGTCATTTAAAGAAAACACAAGTCATTCAGTCATGCCTCATGCTTCAGAGACCTTCAGAAAACACCCAGTGCAGGGAACATTCGCCCACGTCCTGCCCACACGCCCCGTTTTGAACCAGTGATGTCGTTCACGACTCGTTCACTCGCAGGTCTGGGTGCTGTTTGGTTCAGCATCCTTGGAGGAAGTCACTGAGACTTAAAGGTTTCTGCCAAAAATGTGACATGATAGCTGCAGCCTCAGCCCTTCTGTTAGCAATGCCAGAATTGTGTAACGCCATGTACCCAGCTTGAATCCCTGGAGGAGGTGGGAAAGTGTCCTGTGCTTCCTTGCATAAGAGATCTGGCAAAGTTAAGCCATAGTTTGTATTAGATGCTGCTGTGCTTTTCCTTCAAGGGTCAATCCTATACTGAAGCATGAGCTCTCCCTGTGCTGGGCTCCCCAGTCCCTCAGCACACATTAGGCTGGGAAGTACTTGCACAAACATCAAGATTTGGGGAATTACCCAGGAAATCCTCCTCCTTTTACTCCTTCCCACATAATTGGACCCTAGCAAGAAAAGACAAGTTCCTGCATTTCATGTGGCTGCTGCTGGCAATCTCTTTGCCTTTTTCAGTGCTAAAAGCTGCTTGCAGTATTAACAGCTGAACCTGGATGTGTGGCAGCCAGCCCGGCTCATGACGGAGGGGGAGACGTCACAGAGTTACACAATCTCTGCGGTGCTGAAAGTGGTGCTGGAAACTTGTCAGGAGCCCAAGGCCAGACCTAATTGGTACTTTCTTTTACACAGCATGATTTTACTCGGAGTGAAAAGTGCCCGGTTGTGTTTTGTGTACAGGGTGTTGTAAGTAGAGACAAGTTAGCAGAGCAACTAGGGACAGAGCACGCTCTGAGGGACAGCACAGGGAGGAACATTAGACAGGGAAAGGAACATCAGGCAGTCTCCTACACCCAATATCTCAGCATTTCCTTGATTGCTCAGGAAGGCCACGTGCTATAAAGCAAGAGGCTAAGAGGCAGCTTCATCAAAATGCTGTGATTGCCTAATGCCCTTCATAAGAAAGAAGAAGAAAAAAAAAAAGAGAGCTGCAAAAAGCTTGAGGACAAGCTTATCTGAAAAAGTTCTTCCCAGAGGTTCCGGATGTGTCACCAAGCAAAACACGGCATTTAAGAAACCCAACTCACTTGCAGCCAATATTTGACAGCAGTTGGGTCTGGGTGACCTCTAACATAAGCTCCTCTGACCTCAGCTGTACAGGTGTGTGTGAGTTCCCCTTTACAACCAATTTTTCTGCCTCACTGAGAGCAGACAGCATGAAGGGCTGGCACAGCCCCCAAGCACTGCTGTTCCCAATGTAGGCTCCCCTGCAGCACCCCCTTTCCATGCCGCAATGGCCAGAAGGCAGACGTTGGGAGCTTCCTTCAGTCATCTCTCCCTGGCTGGGCTCATAGCCCTGCTCCCTTCCCAGGACGCAGCATTGGGGTGCACCCTTTCACAACAGAGAGAGAGTGGGAGCAGCAGGTTAGCAGGAGAGTAAATACACCTTGATGTTTCTTGATTTGTTTGCTTTGTAGTCCTGGTAGGTTTACTGGAAACCGAGGTGGGGTTTACCACCTGGGGAGTGCTATTGCTGGAGAAAATCCTTAATTTCAGCCGCCTTCTCTTTACCCACTGGGAATAAATGCTCCTTCCCCCCTCAGTTCAGCTTCGTTCATTGAAAGCTGAGAAAAAGAAAGAAAAAAAATTAAAAATCAAACCAGGGACATTTACTTTGCTCTGGAGCACAATTTAGATGTGTTGTTCGATGTCTGGTTCAGGATGAGATGAGCTGCATTTTAGGAATATAAAATGAAAGCTGTCAGACAAGCTCAGCTGGAGCTTCCTACATTCAGCCCAATAAACCCTACCCTCGGAGCTTTATCCCACCAGCTAACCCCTTCCCATTGTAGCCCCCCAAAAGCAGTGCCCTCTATGCTCTCATCTCTCCTCTATGTGCTCCTTCACTCCCCCCTTCCCCATGCACATTTGTCCCCCCCAACTCAAGCAGCTCCCCAAGGGGCTCAGGCAGCACCAATGCTTGGGGATGGAGAAAAGGGAAAACACAGAGTCAGCCAAATATGCAAACAATCCTATTTGCACCCCAGTGTGTACAACCCAGGTCTTTGTCAGTGTGATGGAGTACGCTTCATCCTGTTTGTTTTCCTTCCCTGGTGTTACCATAACACAGCCTTTCAGCATTATCAAATGCTCAACCTGAATCAGCCTTTTCAAGACAGAAGCTGATTGCTGCCTGGCTAATATCTGTCCACCAGCTGCCTATTTATTTTGTTCAAAAAATTATAGCCAGTCATAAAGTCTAGTGTAAAATCTACAGCTGCCATTAGGAAAAAAAAAAAGGCACCAAGAGGCTTTTCCGTGTTTGTTTCCTGGTGCCAGTGAGGCACCGGCTGGAAGCGTTTTCACTTGCACAAGCAGCCCTGCTTGGACGCAAACCGTCGCAACTGGAGCACAATTGCTTTTGCACTTTGAAGCAGCACGGTTGGGATGCCGCCTGCCTGACTTCTCCCCTCTGCAGCTTCACCCGGCAAGCATACGCATGGTGTGTGGGTATTGACCAGTCTCCCTCCGCATTGCCCTGGACAGACGGACACTCCAGGCGGGAAGGACATCAGGGCAAAGGTGCAAAGCGCTTTTGCAGCTCAGGGTAGTCATGGCAGTCACTGGCGCAGCACCAGCAGGGCCCCAGGCCTGGCAGGCAATAGCTCTGTCCCTGCTCTCTCTCTCTCCTGGCCGCATCCATCGTCCCCAAGACGGAGGAGTCCCATGAATCAAGTCAAACACCCAGCGCCAGGCTGGAGAAATCCATTAACATGCACCCGCCGCAGCACGTCGCCAGCCCCCTGCCTCGCACGCCACTCACCTGCCTGTCTCACCCCTGGCAGGCAGCGCCAGAACAAAGGAGCAGGG
>NW_010203236.1:8830-19034 GCF_000695765.1 Mesitornis unicolor
GGAGACAAAGCTCATTCGCCAGCCGCCATGGGTGTGAGGAATGCTCCCACTCGCCCTATTGTTTTGGGCCCTTTGTGCTCCTCCACACACACACACACACCCCCCAGGTCCCCAACCACACAGCCAGAAATACTTGGAACAGGACAGAAACGGCTTTGTTGAAGGAAGCCCTTGCATGTGAAAAGCCCTCACCCCACCGTACATGCCCGTCTGGCACACGGGCCCATGCTCCTTCTACCACAGAGGGCAGGTAGGGAGCTGGGGGCTGCAGAGCAACGCAGACAGACGGACATGGGGGATTTGTTTCTCCATGCCCACGAGGGCATGACAGCCCCGTCCTGAGCATCTCCAAAGATTTGTTCCTGCAATGCCTCTGGGAGGTGGGGAGCGGTCACGTGGTCCTGTGGAGGGGAGCGGGAGGGCTGCCCTTGCCCCACAGTGCTGGTGCAGGGCCAGCAAACGCTGCTAGGCTGTGTTATGGAGCAGACCTGGCAGCATGGACTTCAGTGTGCACTGAGCACCCACCTTTTACCCCACATCCCTCCCAGTCTCAGGAGCAGCACAGATGCTTCTGTCAAACCTCTGCCATTTTGTCAAGCAGTGGCTGTGCCCTTCCCCATGCAAGTTACGTCTGCAGCTGCAGCATTAGATCCCCTCCAAGTTCTGCAGGGGTGGTGGGAGGACCCACATTCCCCTGTCTCAGGGCAAAGCTGTAATTGCTGAGCCCTCCCAAGGAGTCAGTCCCCAGCTGCAGCACACTATCATGCTCTCCTCCCATCACCACCACACACTGGCATTGGAGGGACCAGGACTGAGAGAAGTGGAAAGCCAGATCCCTCCAGTGCAGGGACCAGGATGACCCTGCGATGCTTGTGCCACTGCCCAAGGGACCACAGTGCTGCCCAGTTCCATGGTGGCCACAGCACATGGGCTGGCTCCAACAAACAGCCCATGGAGAGAAACCACACGTCTGGAGACACTGGCTCATGCAGTCCCTGCCTTGCCCACCCTCAGCTGTCTTGCACTTCCTTACAGGCACTGCTCGCACAAGCAATCTCAGCCACACACAGAAACAACTACAAGGTGGGTCTTATTTGGAGAATATGGCCAATGGGACATAAGCAAAGAAAGAAAGATAAGGTTCAAACCTGAGGGAAAAGCTTAGTCCTGAGACATGGCACCTGGGACCATGAAAGAGGACTGTCATGCAAGTGCTCCACTGCTGGGATGACACTGGGCACTCTGGCACCGAGAGCAGCAGGGTCCAGGAACGAGCACCAGGAGCCTTACTGTACAGAGAGGGCTGAAGGAGCCTGAAGAGTGTCTCTAAGGGTCAGAGATGGTAAGGAGGCAGCTGTACACATACAACTAAAGAGCTCACTTCTCAGTTTTGTGCTGGGAAAATAGTTTCATTTTCTGGTACTGAGGAGCGCACATTAAAGAGAAAGGCTCTATCTAAAGTTCAGTTTCTCTTCCTATTTTTTTTATTATATTTGGTGTATTTAAAATAAATTCTAAGCAGCTGCTGCAAAACAAGTTCCTATGGCCAGCAACAAGGAGGTCTCCAAACAAGCTTTGTTCAGAAATAAGGTTTTGCTAAAGAAAGCTGTTGGAATTCCTACTTTAAAAAAGAAAGGACTAGAAACCATGGTATCTAAACAGCATTACTTTCCTCCTTGAGTTTTGCACTTCACAGTGAAGCTTCAGCAGCTCTTGTAAAGTATACTCAGGCTTTATAAGCTGGACTCACACTGAGTTCAGTGGACAGGAGATTCCCAGTAACATCTAAGTTGCAGAAGCAAGGCCACCATTCCCAAAGCTACCAACTAAGAGGAGACTTTGCAAGGGTAGATAAAGCAAAAAGCCAGATAAAGCAGGAGGCCTTCATCTTGGACCATAAAATTCAGTTAAAGGGGAAGGACCGG
This sequence comes from Mesitornis unicolor, assembly GCF_000695765.1. Taxonomy (NCBI): domain Eukaryota; kingdom Metazoa; phylum Chordata; class Aves; order Mesitornithiformes; family Mesitornithidae; genus Mesitornis; species Mesitornis unicolor. Next base: position 10,756 of record NW_010203236.1, read on the forward strand.
AGTTGGGCTGTGGGATGGTGGCAGAGCTCCTGTCCTCTGTCCTCTGTGCCCCTTCCATAACACCTCCCTACTTCCCTGGGCAGATGGGGACGTAGCAGCTCTGCTTCCCTGGGCCTGCACTGAGCTGCTGTTCCCACACTATGTAATTTCAGCAGCTGGAGGGATGGCTGCATCAGCCCAGTCCTGAACTGAAATGACAAGAGCCATTTTGGCATCCAAGCTGGGGAGGATGCCTGAGGTATGAAGCTGATGGGAATGGGATGGGGTGTAACAAGATGCCCCTTACTGAAGAGCAGGAAACTTCCCCCAGGCTGCCTTCAGCTCCTGCAGAGCACTCAGGCCAGTTTGTAAGTTATTAACGTCTGCACTCGCACGATCAAAGTTCCGCACGTGTTTAGTTGCTCTTCTGGAACAGTGGACTTGAAAAGCACATTGCACAGGTTTCCTAGGAATAAAAGAGAGGTCCAGAGAAAGCATCCCCTGCCCCATCTGCCCAGAGACCTCCACCACAATGCTGTACATCTGGGTCATGAGACTGTGTTTACTCACCACTCTGTGCCTGAGGAGTCAGCTCTGCTCAGCTACTGCACTCCTCACGGCAAAACAGCTCTGCACCCCACCGAAGCCTGAAATGGTCTCCAGGTTTAGGAGGAAAGTCTCTGCCAAGAAGGCAGATTTATTTGCTTTCCAGTGAGATGAGCAAGTTTGTCAGCACACGCACTGCATGTTTTAAATGTCTCCCCCACAGCTGGAACTTATCCTTAATCTAAATTATGCCTCTGGTGCCTTTAATTTAAAGAAGTGTTCAATAGACCGTGTCACTTGGAAAATTAATAGTTTAGCTGCTGGACAAGCAGGGATGGGTAACAGAGTCAGTGTTGCAGCTCAGCATCGGATGTCAGCAGAGGGGCTGTTTCTCCTGGGAGCAGGGGGCAGTGGCGTGCAAGGGGACTACTGTGGTTCCAGTCCTTGCCAGGCCATTAAACCCACACAAGCTGGGTCACCTCCAAAAGAAACTTGGACGTCCCATGGGGGACTTTCTGTCCACCACCTACTGTGCTGACCATTGCTCCCAGGGAGATGTTCCTTTGGAGGCAAAGGAAGGGAGAGCGGTCCTGGCAGACACAGAATGGTCACCTCACTGGCAGGCAGAAAGCCTACCCACTGGAGACAGTGAGGGTACGCACAGAGGAGCTGCAAGAAAGTCACAGAGGAAATTAGGTTCTTACTAACCAAAGCAGAGAGGAAGGCGAGATCCCATCACTGATCCAACCTGGAAGAGGAGCACTGATGGACACAGCTGCCAACATAGTCTCTCAGAGGTATCACTGGGCAGGACGACACCAGAAGGAAAATCAAAGCAGAAGAGTCGCAGAGCAGGTGGCAAGCTTTGAATCCCATCTGACCTGAGATTGGCACTACTTACCCCAGCATACATGTGTTGATGTGATCGAGTTACCCAGCAAGAATGGGTTACACAGTGATTAGAACTACCCCCCCACCAACAGAGCAGCCAGACATCCTCTGCTACCCTCAGCTTCCCTGCAGGCTCACAAGCAAAGGAGCCAAACAAGTTTCATTCCCTTTGCATCTGCTGCCCAAACCAGCATAGATAACAGCATTGGGCCTGATACCCAAAAGACAAGCCTACACCGACTTCAAGGACAACGCACAAGCATGCTTGTTTGCTTATCCAAACCTGCAGATGTCCAGAGAGCACATAGTTCTGTTGTTTATAGTGGGTTTTTTTACTTACTCTTTAGAAGTATCTGCACACCCTGAAGGTCATAGTTAAGAACATCCAAGTAAAGTTACTGGAAGTGCTCCTCATTTTTGAGCATTTTAATGGAACAATCAGTGATTTATCAACTACTTCTGGCACTGGTTGTGAACATGCAACTATGGCTTATTCTGACCCACAAAGGGTCACTATTTTAGCCCTATTAGAAACAAGATGTTCATTCCTGTCCAGATGGTAGTAGCGCCTGTTGCCAGACCTGCAAGGACACATCACTTGCAGCCATTTAATCAAAGGCCGGGTCTGTGGGGAATGAAGTTCAGAGCTGATTTCTCTCTGTGTATTATTAAATGGCATCACTAAAAGTGCGCCACACTGCCAAGTGTACTTCTGGTGTACTGTCTGGTGGGACCAAGCATCCCTTCTCTCTCATGTTTGCAGGACACATTTGCAGAAGCAAACATAATTGGAGAAATGAAAAAGATTCCACTTCTGCAGCCACTTACCAGAAGAAATGGTATGTTTTATCCATCGTGATCATTTGTCTTCCCTGCAAAGACTTACTAACAAGGCCTGTGCTTCACAGTGACTGAGGAGGACGGAAAGAGAAAACTTGACCGCAAAAAGGAACCCAGTCTTTGGGAAACAAGCACAGAGGATGCTGTTAAACATTTCAGAAAACACTAAGGAAAAGATGGGGGCAGCCAGAAGCTTTAAAAGTTTTGATTTTTCCAAGATAATGAACTGCCTGTTCTAACTAGAGATGAAATAGCCTGTGAGCCTTCTCTCCAGGAGAGGTTTCTCCTACAGCGTTCAATACTATAAAAGGTTGGAGAGTAGGGAACACTCTAGGCTGGATTAATTTATGAGGTAAAAAGTGGTGTTTTTTTTCCCAGAAGGAGTTAAACAAGACTTATGCCCTTGCTTCTTTGGGGTTGATAGCACGTTTGAAACTCTCCTGCTTCCATGGCAGCATCTCCTGCCCCAGGAGCAAAGGCACTGTCAAGGCAACTGGGGAATTGCCCAAGTGGTGTCTTTGTGGGAGAAGTTAAATACTTCAGATTCCCTTTTCAACCAGGCTACTTAAGTTTTGGATCTGTTTTTCCTAAAGCCTTCTTATTTCAATTAAAGAAGTCCTTGCTGAAATGAAGTACCCTGCCCCTTTGGTTACCATTAACATGTGTCTGCTGGGATTGCCAGCAAGCTTTCAAGATGCAGCAAAGCTGAACTCAGTAGTTCTCAAGGAGTGACAAAAACCCTTTATGCGCAGCATAGGAGAAAGAGCATACTCTCAGCAAACTGAGGATCCAAAACAACCCAGAGAAACTCAAGTTTTGGGCCAACAGCAACCTCATGAAGCACAGGAAGGGGAGCGCAAAGCTCTGCCCTGAGGAGGAATAACACCAGGTTTCAGGACAGGCTGGGAACAGACTGGCTGAGAATTCACCTGTCTGAAAAGGACCTGGGAGTTACAGGGATGCCAAGCTGTGAATGAGTTAGCAGTGTGTGCTCATCACAAACACCACAAACTGCATAGCAGCATTGTCGAGCGCAGCGTGGCCAGCGGGCAAAGGGGAGGTGTTAATTCAACATTGGAGGTTGCTCCTGGAACAGTGGGAGAACAGACATCGTTAATATTATGAGTCCCAGAGAAGAGCTGAGACTTCCTGGAAAATAATTTCAAGTATTGGTATAGAGAAAAATAAAGGAAAAAAAATACAAGAACCCCAGAAGTTACAATTTCCTCCCGGTTCCCATGTCTCTATAAGTGGCCCCTCATCACCACATTTAGGATGTGTATCTGAGAAAGCCAGATACTTCCTGTATCTTTTTCTTCTGTAACTCTTTCTGTTTTAAAGAAAAGTTTATTGTAGGAAGAGGACTTGAAAAGGGTAACCAAGCTCTATGCTGTTCAGGGCACAAGGCAGCGCTGCTGGCAGCCTCCCTGCCTGTGGGGGGTAAGAAAAGGACAGAAGGAAAAACCTAAATTGCTGACAGTCTTCTTTGCCCTCTTTGCCCTACAGCATCACAGCAAGATTCATTTGAGATGGCAGTAGACTAATAGGTGGTTTTGACAGGTAAAGTGGAAAAGATCAGATGGGAGAAACTGACTGCACAGATCTGGCCATGAAACCCTTAATCTCCTTTGGAGAAATGCGTTGCTTTTGCCACCAGTGTAAGCCCAGTAGGTAAATAGGCACAGGCAGTGTTTGCAGCAGGAAGCTTAACCAGAAAGGAATCTTATCTGCCCAGAACAGGCCCCTGCCCAGGTCAGCCCTCTAGCAATCAAACACTGACACCTCTCAAGGCCTAACCTGCTCATGTACCAACTGCTTCTTACAGGTGCTGTGCTGGCTGCCAGCTGGTTTTCATCACTGGAAACAGAGACACCCATCTGCATCAAGCAAAAATCAGTGTTCAGCAACCATTACTAAAGGCAACTGCTGCTCAAGCAGCACCAACAACCATTTGGCCTGGCCAGGCTGATGATATTGCAGCTAAAGTAGGTGACATCCCTTGCTTAGTCCAAAGGGAACAGCCCTTGACCCAACAGTTTTGGCACTCATACCCTGAGACTGAGACCATAGATCTCAGTTGTTTGAGGGCTGCTTATGGATCTTTATCCTCCCTTCTCTTCACACCAACCACCCCTCTGTGAGCCTGCTGTCCCTCCAAGCAGAACACAAGGGTTTTTTTTAGAGAACATCAGCACATCTCCACACAACTTCTCAGGCACAGGAGGTGAGGGACAGCAGGATAGCCATGCCTAATCTCCACATGCTCTGTGGCTTTTTTCATTCCATTCCCTTCCTTTTACAGCTTAAGTGGGAGAATCATGCCAGATCTCAGCCTCCATCTGCAGCCCAGGATTATGATTTGAAGCGTATTATTTCTTTACGAGCAAATTATCACCGAGACTTCAATGCACTGGTGGCCTTTTAAAAATCTAAGTGTTTAGTATTTTTATTTCTTTCTGCTTTGCAGTTTATGGCTCTCATAAATCAGGTGACAGGCAGTGGCACAGAGGGCTGATCTGATCTGTGGGGACAGGAAAGGGCAGCAGAAAGAAGCAGTGACTGAGTCTTTAACCAGCAGACCTCTGCTCCCTACCGTAAGCATCCCCGTGAGGGAGGCAGCATGCTGCTCACCTAAGGTGATGCTAATGCCATGCCAATGCTTTCTTCTCTGATGCTGAGTTAAAAAATACTCATTTCTTCCATGCCACACTATCTACTTGTAAAATGAGAAAAAAATACTTCTCTTTCTCACAGGAGCAAGAGCAGTGATAAATCCATTAACATTCGCTGGTAAACCAGCCCATACCTTTGAAACAATCAAATCTGACCCAGTGAATTGCTGATACAAAAATCTTACCTTCTAGCAAATGAAAGATGCTGCCATGGTTAAAGGGCTATTTCAGAGTCAGAAACCTGGTGCTGAACTCCCAAGTCTTGCAAATTGAAGACTGAATTTTCAAGGACATTTAATCACTCAGAGGTACACCAAAGGCTGTGCTACAAAGTGTCCCAGCAAGCAACTTGTCAGGGAAACCTCCTCTCTACATCTCCAGGCTTCCAAATACTATTAAAAATATCCATCTTGTAATGAGTCTACTCCCTGTTAGGGAAATGGGACCCATAGCCCTTCCTTTCCCCTACCCCTTTCCACCTGGCCTGTGCACTTGGATGCCAAACGCTTCAGGGCAGACACTTTCCTACATGCACACATGTGCATGCTGAACGCCTTGCTGAGTGGGCCACCACCTTCACAGAGATCTTAAGGCTCAAAAGACAAATAATATAAAATATTGCAAGGACTTCATTGGTTTGAGGCTGGCAGAGTTAGTCACTGGTGGTACTGGTTTGCTAGGAGAGACATCAGTACAAGTACTTTATCCTCCACCACTAGAAAGACAGGAATGCAGGTAGCTTACTGCTGTTTGAAGGGAAGGTCTGTGCAGAACAGGATGAGAGGACTTCTGCAAGGACAAGCCCTGGAGTTCCTTCCACTGGTTTACAGAAGCCCAGCAGGTGACATAATGTCCTCTGGCAACCCTCCCTTGAATACTGCCACAGTCTCAATCCTTCCTTTGGCGTTTCCAAAGCAGTTGAAACAACCACCAGGCATTTGAAATCCCATGGACATTTTGCCTACCAAGGCAGAATGTGACGCCAATCATTGCCCTGCAGCCCAGCCTCCACCACCATTGGTCCTGCATTGACCAGGAAGACTTTACCTGCGACAAGGAGCTGTACAAGAGGCAGGTGTTGCTGCCATCCTCAGTAGGCACCCACCTTCTCAGTGGGTGCTGACAGCTCCGGGCTATGCACCCAGGCTGTAGTTAAAGCTGTCAGACTGCTACTGACTGGAGAGTCAAGTGCCAACAAGCAGAAGGAGCAGAGGTATTACATTTTATACACGTTTTACCAACATTTAAATGCACTTTAGAGCTCAAACTCATGCTGTAACCTGTACACAAGACTGTATGAATGGTAAATAGAGGAAGCAAACTAAGCATGGAGAAATTCACCTAATAACAGAGGCAGAGCTAGCAAGAGTCTGGTGGTAGCCTTGGCCAGAATCTGAGGCACACGCCTCGGCCCCAGCCCCACCTGGCACTGCTGCCCAACTTAGTCCCTCTCTGTGATGGGGGAAATGGTCCAGCTTCCACCCAACACCAAGGAAATGGAAGGGCACGTGGTCCAAAGTGCAGCCCTTGCATGTGGCCTCAGAAAGCACCTGGGAACCTCTGATCCATATGCAGAGCACACTGGACTTGGGGAGGACAGGGACAACAGCAATTTCAGTCCCATCTGAGAGTTCACAGCATGATCTGCAGAGCACACTGGGTTTCCAGGAAAGGGAAGGAAGGGAGACAGGCTCGGGGGAAACCCGAAAGACATGGCCCCTTCCTAGGGCTCTAGGCTAGCACCCTCAGGAAGGACATGGTCACCATTTCTCTTATTTGGCAATGCTTGAGAGCAGGACATGCAGATGCTCATGGAAACTCTGTGCAGAGGCCCCTCCGTGGGCAGCAGTGGAGCCTCCAGGCTGGCACCAGGAAAAAGGCAGGAATGGGTCCCTGCCATGGACTACTACCAAGGTGACACAAATATAAATGAGCAGCTAAGGACATCAAGGTAGCAGCAGTCTGAGCATTGACATTAAACTGTACAAGTTGTTCCAAGAAAACTGAGATTAGATGATAAGCAGTGAGCAGTAACAACAGAAGGACAACCAGCCAGCCAGCCAGCCAGCCATCACTCCATCTATTCAGTCTGGGTGCCCATCGGTACAGGACTCAGCGTGACAACCAGAGTGGGGCTGTAGCATTAAGCACCCCCACTCAGAGAGCACAGGTGAGCAGAGCCCTGCAGTGGTTCACCCCCATGGCTGGGGCTGTCACTGGAAGTAACAGGATTAACAGGGAGAAGATAAAGTCTCCAGGCTGATGAGAAATAAACAAAGTACATAAGAAGTTCAGGCCATGCTTTTAAATGAGTTTTGAGCATCAGAGGATCTGTTCAACAAAAATGAGAATCCAGTAGTTAAAAAAATAAAAAAAAGAAAGATTGCAAAAAAAGAGTAGCAAGAACCCACTCTCTCCCCAGGAAAATGTGCTGCACAGAGCAATTCCCAGCCACAGACACAAGTCCTGTCTCCCTGAAACCCGGTTGTAAAGATAACAGCTCTTGTGCTATTAAAGTGTCAGATAAGCCAGGTGAAAGCACCAGCGAGACTCCTGGGGCTTCGATATGCCCTGGGATCACTTGGACACATTGGGTTTTATTCTGAACGTATCAAGGTCTAGGAGTGTTAAGGTAAACATTGTCAGGAGCTGCTCTGCCCTCCTTCAGGAACTACAGCTGATCTGTTTGGACAGAAGGACAGGCAGGAAGCAATGGCATCCATTTCAGAGAGCCACCTACTCTTCCACAAGAGGCTTCAGGGAAATGCAAAACTCACTACATGCCCCCAAAAATCATGCAACTGCTTTCAATGCTGAAAACTCGCATCTTGTTTCCAATGCACCACTTTCCCCTGCTGCCAGAGGTCTTGCCCCCAGGTGCGTGCCAGCAGCCTGGAGCTCCTCACTGCCCAAGTCCACCCCTCCTCGCCACCGAGCAGAAGGGCACATTAGGACAAAAAAAAAGTGAACTAAAGCCAATTAATAGCGAAGATAAAATGCAGGGAGGCAGGATGTCATTGCCAGAGCTGGAATTTGGCCTGGGTGCCATGGAGATGAAACACAGCAGATGGTTAAGGTGTACACGGGAAGCACACGCGCAGCACCTGACTATAGATTTAAGGCCAATTAATACAACAAAAGAGAAAACTTGACAAGGAAGCCAGAGCCCTACAAAATGAATAAGTGAACCATGAAAAGGGAGGCTCTCCTGTCTTAAAAAAAGAAAAAAAAGCGGCAGAGTGTACAATACCTACAGAGCTGTGAATAAACTGAAGTTGGAACAGATGGAGATGGAAACAAACCGCCGTGTGTACTATTTGGCGACCAAGTAAAAGAGCCAGCACAGGGAAA
>NW_010203236.1:19065-31303 GCF_000695765.1 Mesitornis unicolor
AATTCAGGGCGAGAACAATAGGCTGTGGTGCCACAGCACCCCCTCCCCGAGGTGCTCAGTGTCCTTCCTATGGCTTAATTTGAGGCTCACAAGCTGCAGCACTCTCAGACGCAAGACCCCACTAAATGACCAGGAAAGCATATTCTTTTAAACAATAAACTGTGTGTCTCTAATTAAAAGGGTGCAGCACCACACAGCAGAGACAGGAGTCTTCCCCGGCAGCCCATCACATGGGAACACAACCCAACTACGTGGCCCTGATCCAATCCAAAATGAGATCAGGAGACAACAATTCCAGTTGACAATGACTGCACTGAGGTGGCTGTGGTCACAACCCACCAGGTGAACACTCGATGAACCCCAGTGCTACATTGGAAGCACATAGGTAAGGGCCTCACAGCACAAGGGTGGCTTTACCCACAAACATTTCCATTGAGTTATATCTGATTGTCTGTGAACTGAAGCCCTAGGCAGGTCAGAGATGACAAAACAAGTAAGGAGATAAGTCAGTGTGCCCTGGGAATGGGAGCAGGGAGAGGATACCATGGGGCAAGTAAGCACAAGGAGAGAAACCCCTTGCTATGAGGGCATTTAAAATCCCAGCTATGAAGAAGAGTAGGCGAGCATCCCGAGGAGCACTGGGCAGCAGCTTCCCAAGAGTCATCCTTGCCCCTGACCTGGGGGCAGCGGTGGGTGCTGCAGGAAGGCTGGGCCCCCGCAGCAGCAGCCCCCTCCTCAGTTTTCCCTCCAGGTCTGCAAACACAGGGCCGTCCCGCCACTGTATCTGCGATGCAAATCCCAAACATAAACAAGTTCAGCTCTGCAGACAACATTTATCACCCACTTTAAAGGCAGGCAGCTCAAGGATAAGCCCCCTGAGAGGCATCCCCCACCCATGCATGGCAAGCTCAGCCTGGAAGCAATAAGCTTTTTCCAGCGTTAAGTCCCACCTTGAAGCCGACTGGCTGAAACTTTACTGAGTTCAAAGCAAGAGGGCTTTTGCAGAGCTGTGTGGTCCCTGAAAACCCTGTCCCCAAAAGCCCTCTGTGCTGCAGGCACACCCCAGAGCATCTCCAGTTTGTTCAGTGGCAAGGTGGACTGTGTATTGGCTGCTCCGCTCCTTGTAGCATTCCGGAGACACCACCACATTTCACCACGACCACAATCACTTTATAAAACGACGCTGGCTGAAAGGCAGCACCTGCAATGAGCACAAGCACCAGCTATAAAAAACCTCCACCACCCCCCCCCCTACCCCCACCTGACTCCCTCTGTGGCTTTAGGCAAATCACATAACTTTTCCTCCTTAGTTTCTGCACCTGGGAGAGAGTAATATTTAACTACCCCAGAAGGGTGTTGAGAGGATTAGTTAATGTTTGCCCAGCATTTTCAAGGATAAAATATTCTGTCTTAATTCCTAGCTGCTGAAAAGACTAATATGTACAACTCTCATTAGCTCCAACAGAAGAGTTCTTGCTCAAGTTGAACTTTACAGCTTCAGCAAAGTAGAAGCAAGATGCTGTGATATTAACATTTCCCAAAAGCGCCTGCAGCACACACTGTAAAACCCCTTCTCTCCTGACTACCGCTCATCTCCTGCTCCACCGCCTGCGCCACGGAGGTGCGCCTGCACCTGTTAAACATTAAAGCAGCCCAGACGCGACAATGGGTCTCTGGGGCTTTGCCAGCAGTGCTAGGTAACCCCCTTGGAGGGGGTCCCTTTGCAGGCCCCCACAGCAGGGAGCTGGCCTCACCTGTGAGATGTCCCCTCGTTGATTAAAAGCAGCCGGTGCACCGGGATCACCCTTCTGCTCAGATTTATCAATATGTCCCAGGTCTTGTTTGAAAGACACGAGTCAACATGGTTTTTCTTGCCCTGATGGCCATGAGCGTTAGGTGGGGTCTGCGCAGCAACATGTCTGTCAGTGGCTGTGCTTGGCCACGCCACTGCTGGGGTTGTGTCCCCTACGACCTGGCACTGGGCAGGAAGAAAAAGCAATGGATAAGAATTGTGCTCCAGCAGAGCAGCTGGCAGTCCCAGCACACTTTACAACCCAGGACACCCCCAGTGCCAGGGAAAATCCATCACTGCACATCCCACAAATCAGCTCAGTCCCTCTGCATTCCCAGTGTGGCACCAGCACCACCACAGCGCCGTTATTCCCTCTCTGTGAGCTGGGCATCTTGTTTCAGAGGGTGAGGGCAGCGAGGTGCCACCTCTGCACGGCCTCACATCCCCAGGCTGTTTCCCTCAGCCATTTTCCAGCGCAGGTACCCCACACATGATGGGTGCCCACACCGCCATGCATGGGGGTTCCACTCTCATGGACAGTGAGTGGAAATGCCAGCAGCTCTCATGGGCTCCCAGGACAGAACAAGCAGAAAAGAGGGCCTGGCTTTGGCCTACAGTGTCTGGGGCGAGCAAGCTGCTCTGGACAGGGCTCTGGACACAGCAGCCACTGAGCTCCCACCTCTAACAGCAGTGAATGCACCTCTGTATGCCCATCTTCAACAGCAGCATGGCAGGACTGAGCCCTGGAGCAGTGAGGAGGAGGGATGGGGGGCTCACAGAGCCAGCCAGAAAGGGGTTTGGATTTAACAGCTGGTTTACTGCCCGTCGGCAGCAGTATATGGCTATACAATAAGGGAAAGGCTGGAGGAAGGTGTATGTAAATCAGGGTAACACACTCCCAGACTCATGGAAGAAACTTGCCACCAAAGCAGCCCCTCACCAGCCCCACAGTTTCAGGAACAGGACGCGGTTTTGATCCCAAAGAACAATGGGGTGGCCTTTCCCTCCTTTCCTCTGGCAAAGGTAAAAGACCTCCCTGTGGAGGTGTCCACGGCGGGGGGGGAAGCACTGAATGAGAAGCCCCAGGCAAATACAGCATCCCTTTGTGCCTTCAAATGCCCAGGCTGATGGCACTTCCCAACATCCATTGCTGCTGGCAGCACTGGCAGATCCAAGCCCTCAGCAGCAGTCACCATGCACATCCCTGACCAGAGACCACGGCACAGCTATGCCGACACAGAGGGCTGCCTGCCAGAGTCAGACCACGTGCTCCCCGTGCGTGGTGGGGCGGCTCAGAGGGCTCAGTTTTTCCTTTCCGGAGGAGAACCTCTGTCCCCAGCACTCCCTGCTTCTCTGGTCGTGCCCGACTTCCAGGACAGCAGGCGGAGGTTGAGGCACCACAGATGACTGCTGAGCAAAATCAGAAGCAGAGACCGAAACATGACTAATTCCTAACACATCAGAGCCTGCGAATCATTTTGTTTGTGAGCCTAAATCGCTCTCCGCTGCTTGCATACAGGCTTGTTTCAAGGGTGAGTAAGCAGACGGTGGCAGACATCACTTTTATTATTCCCAGAGCTTTGAAGCTGTACCATTTCCCTGCAGTGAGCTGACTGCATCAGCCGCTTGTAGGGGCACATTTCGAAGAACTCAGCAATGATACATAGGTGGCCAGACCAAACCGAGCTGGAGCTCAGCATATTCCAGTGACGGTGTTTCACAGTGACTCATTCCTTGCCCACCCTCTATTATTCATTGTTTTTGTCGCGTCATTTTATTTCAATATTCTTGACGACTTCCAAGAAAGCCCTTTCGCAGGCAGAGGTCAAGGGCAACAAAAACATCTTTGAGCTGAAACTGAAGCCACTTTCTGCTGAACTAGCAGTGCATAGGTTAAAGTGGAGTTTGTGATGAATACCCTTGAAAAGTAAACAACGCCACTTGAAGAGGGAGAAATACGGAAAAACTGTTTGAGCTACAACCGTGTGAGCGTTTCATGTATTTATACATGTGGATATGCTCATACATATGCAAAAGCATAAACAGAGAAACACACATCTATTAGATGAAAAAGTGAAACTTCCTGCATTTTTTAATGACTCATTTAAAACATAGATGGTTTTATGTTTAAAAATACAGTATTTGCACACGTTCTTGAGAGAGAATTTTGTTATATTTCCATGCCAGGTTAAACTGCTATCGCCTTTTTTCTCCTGCTGCTCCAGAATTCTACATTTCTTATCTGTATTTCTACATTTAACTACTTCTGAAACATCAAGGAGACTCTTTGCATAGTGTGAGGCAGCACAGTTTGAAAGCATGTTGCATTTTTAGCTAAAAAAGCCTACATCGACTTCGGCACAAATAGGAACCTTTTGTCAATCAGAGGCACCACAGCCACTTCCCCAGGAGAAGTTAGCACCACAAACACCAAAGTCTAAGCAAAAGCAGTGTTTTGTAATTGTGCGGTTATTTACACAGACCAGTTCAAATTCTACTTTTTCTTCCACTGCCAGACGTTTAGGGCTCAAGATAAATCATTCTTTCCCCTTGAAAGAGGCTGATTGCATTTATGGCTTGTTTTGGCGTTCAAGGGCCCAGGCTGAGATGAAAGGCCGGGCACAGAGCAGGGCAATGCCCCTCATCCTGCGCCACTGAGGGCTCTGGCAGCACGGAGAGGAACTGCCAGATTCGGTTCCCAGCAGCACCCGGCCCTCTTGGGTAACCTCGGATGTGTCATTCAGCAGCCCTCTGACTCAGTTCCTCATTTGTACCGTGGAAATAACACTTCTTTATTTCGTAGGCGTTTGGGGCAGATGAATATCTTTTAATTTGGTATCGGAATCTGCTTGAGAAGCAAAACTAAAATAGAGATCAGTTACGATCTAAAGAAATGACACAAGTGAGGGCTGGGAGGGAGGAACAAGACAAACGTCAGGAGCTCTCTGAACTGTGCTGATTTCTCGTATCACCCTAGGATACGTTCAGAGCAAGAGCCTCAGCTCCCCATACAGCATGGAAAATTTGAGGGACCAAACTGTTTTCTGTAAGAGTTAAGGCGGCTCACTTTGTCAGTGCAGTTTCCCTTCTCTCCCCACCACACACAGCAGGGCTTGGCCATGAGCTGAAGCACAGGAGAGATGCAGATCCTGGGTCAGGATCCCAACCGGGCTCTCATTCCCTGGGAACTGCTTGGGTCCCTTTGGAGGCTCCAAAGTGCCTTTGCCTTCTGGTTATGAAGGAGCAGCTCCCACATACGCACAAGTCTGGCGTACCTCTACCCCAACCTGCAGACCCCCAAAGGCAGGAGACCCCACCTGAGCCCCTGCTAAATGGGTGTTTGAACACCTGGGCTGTGTCAGACTTTTGAAACGATGTCTCGTTTTGGGGTGTCACACATCTGCATGACCCAGAATCCTCTGTCTGGCTGAGAAGTGTCAGATAGCTCTGTGTCTGACAGCCAGGGCTTGTGGAGCAGGGCTACCTGGGCCAGCATCCCTCACTGCTTTGTGCTTTGCACCACCACCCCAAAACATGGGCATGGTAACTACCACAGAGGGACATGCATGGCTGGGTGAGATTTTAAGAGAAGCAACCTCAAAGCCCCATCCCCAGCACAAACGTTTTGCTACAGGCGTGATGTAGCTGACCACAACCCCCCTCCATCCTTGACATATTTTGGTGGGTGAGCCCGGGAGGTAACAATACTTCTCTTTTCTCACAGAAGACAAAGCTGCGGAAGACACCGATTCCCATGGCAACAAAGGCAGAGAAGAAGTGTCCCAAGATGCGATTTGCTGCCGCCATACCCACCTCGCGGCAGATAAGGACAAGTGATAGCTCTGAAAGGAGCTGTTTCCATGGGACCCTTCCCAGTGTGCACCCGCGATGACAACCCAACCGTCTGCCACAGCTTTCGGTGTCGAACAGGTCTAACTGGTAGAGAGCAGCAAGGGCTGCCTGCTCTGTCTCATGTTCCGGTGAGGAACAGCGCGCTCCTCGCTGCCTGCCGAACCCTGAACGAGCCACACTGCTGCTCGCTAATCCACTTACCCAGGCAATTACACTGGGACAGCAGCCTGCAGAGAGCCATGCTCAACTTCTCAGCTAAACATGATCCTGGCTTTTTTTTAAATCCATGGAGTGCTACCTTAAGCTATGTTGAAAGCTCCTTACAGAGCACACATTTATGCTTTGGTAGTGCGTGCTATGTAAGTGCGTTTCCTTCCGACACTTTCATTTATCATAATTCTCCCCTCGCACCCCTGCCTCTTCAGTTCCCCAGGGAAAGTTAGTGAATTTATGCAGGAACAAAGTCACCTTGAGCTTTAATCCACACCCTAACAGAAGGAATACGTCTGTTGGCAATCACATCCACCCACTCTGCAACTGCATTACAATGCTCACTTTGTTAGTACAGAAAACACCGGCTCCTTTTCTAGCCCCGGAGACAAGCTGCCACAAACGCTGGCGCAAGGAAAACAGACCAGGGACAGAAGAGGGAGGAATTCGGTCCTGCATGTTTGAGACCAAACGGGTAACCTGAGGTGAAACAGTGGAAGCAGGAAGAAAAGAGCAAGTCTGGCAAACCAAGAGCTTGACTTAGGATAAACCCTGCAAAGCGACTCCCTGCTCCCTTCCTAAGAAAAGAAGGCAGCTGAGAAAACTGCTTTTCTGTTGCAGAAGCGCGAAGTTGCAGAAGACAGGCAGAGATCCTTGTCCAACTGATAGCAAAACAGCAGCCAGAGCAAGTGGCAAAGTACAGCAGAACCAGGCACATAAAACAGTCTGGATTTCACCACCTGGGAGCAAAGGCCAGAGTCCCTCAGAACCAGGGTGGCACCCAGCTGCTGGGGCCATGGCTCCACGTTCCCCTTGACACCCTCCTCCTCTCAGGAAAACCAGCCCTGCCACTGCCTGAGCACATGGGGCCAAGATAACATTTAAAATAGGGCCTGGGAGCTCCAGCAGCCCAGAACGGCATCACAGATGTGAACAAAAAAAAACAATCTAAGCGGAGAAAGCCACCTCCAGCAGAGACCCCACCAGCCCTGCACATGTGCTCACCTGAAGTGCTCGCTTAAGCTGACATGTGCCTGCTGGCGCAGGCAGGGCTCCCACCTTCGCATCTCCCCTCCTGTAACAGCTCCTTCGTGTTCAACAGCAGGAACCACAAACGCCTGTTGCCATCTGTCCTACTTGTTGCTGTGCCTTGATAAGCAGTCCTGGGATGAACCTGCTGCAGACTGGAAGAAACGAAACATTAATATTCCCAGAAGGATGCAAGAGTTAAAGGAGAGGGCAAGAAGGCTGAAGAAGAGGTGAATGGAGAGTGGAGACAGCCCTGATGAAATTGACTCTGGGATACCCTCAACCTTCTGGCTGAATGGCACAGTCAGCTGTTGCCTGATTGCCTTGTCATCTTTGGCACTTGCTGCAGGCAAGCACCAGCTTCTGGCAGCCCAATGTCGCTTTTCTCCGCCGTGCACTCCAGAGCGGATGAGTGAGTTTCTAGAAACTGGTCTCACCTGACAAACAGGAAAAAACGTTGAGGATGTAGGTCTGCAGGTGTAGTACTCACCCAGGAGCCCAGGGAAATCAACCCATCCCAAATCCCCAATACTTTGCTTGCCATGCTCTAAAGAAAGAAGATTTAAATAGCACACCCAAGTAATCCCATTCTTATCTGCTGTCATTCCACTGGTGCTCTCTGGATTATATTGTTACTTGTCCACAAAGACATGAGATGGTGGCATATGGATTTCCTATCCTTGGCAACTGAGCAAGAGCACCAATGGACACAGACTTCACCAATTCACCTAGAGGTCCATCAACTGCCATCTGCTGCTTTAAAAGCTATTCTAAAACAGGGCAGGTTGTCCTCAGTTTACCTGGGCTTCTGTAATCTCAGCAGAATCTTCCTTCTCCAGGCAGTCATCTTAAAGCTTGCTTTCAGCTCCTGTGCTCCAGGAGTACATTTTGATTTGCCCATTGCATTTGCTTTCATAGACACCTGCACCCTGTTGCAGAGGGGTTCAAAGGACACATTGCAGAACCTCCGGCGATCCAGATGTACACAGATACCATCACCAGCGCAGGGGAACCAAAGGGAACATTCACAGCAATTGCCCAAATTTTTCTTTTTTTGCATTACTCTAAATATCCACCTAAGCAACTCTCATTTAGGAAAGGCTTTAAGAGATCCAAGATTCTTTCATGGGCCTGTACATCACACACACTCCTCAGATCCAACCCCACAAAAAGGTCTAAGAGCTTGTATTTACAGCCTTCAGAGAACAGCAGGCTGTTTACTAAAAGGATTAGATAAGGCTTGACAAAGATGTAGGAAGGTGGGCATGCTGTGCCTTAGAAAACTTTTGCAATACAGAACTCACAACATCCCCACAGGCACTTTCAGTGAGAAAGCAGCAGGGAGGAATTGCAAATAGAGCACTTTGGCCACTTTTGGATAGAGGACAAAATGACACCAGAGTAACTGATCAGCGGTGTGCGTCTCCAAAATCCCTGACCAGCAAGCGCTTTTACCAGTGAGATCTGTGGGACTATCTCAAAATGGACACTTTTATCTCAGGGAGAAAGCCTTTAAATCATGTTGCTGCTGCTCCTCTCTCTTTCCTGCAGAAGGGACAGCTGCTCTTCTGGGTTTGGTGAGGACAAGAAGCTGAGGTGATCTCTAAGGCTGCTCTGCACTTGGAGGAGAAGCCCAGTTCTACCCTCTTTGGAGAGCATGGTGATGCAGCCACCAGACAGATTTCTGTACCTCTGAGTTCCTGACCAGAGAAAACCAGGATGCAGCAGCACTGCTTGTAGGGCAAAGTGACAGAAAAGAGGTAAAAATATGAACTGTTATTTTTCCTTGAGGAATAGCATCACAGCACACCAAACTACTTGGAGCTGAGGGACCAGAACATGCAGGCATGGGGGTTTCTCCAGCAATCCAGTATTGTGCTCAACTCCAAATTTATAGTAAACTATAAAATACAAACACAATTACAAAGTTCCCCACTGTGTCCCTTTAAACACAGCTAAGCATAGGTGTGGATTCGTGTTTAAAGAAACAAGCCACGGGAGAGAAGGCACAGCAGGGCCAGCAGCCACATGGCACGTTTAATTTCAAGGGAAGAACACCTGACTTCTACTTGCAGATCAACAAATAAATAAAACCAAGTATATGTTCTGGCTTCTTTACTTAGGACCATTAATTACAGCATTATGGACACGGCTGTTAGGGGACTCCCACAAAGCTTCTCATGAGACCGATCGGGAAGAGTGCCAAACTGCAGCATGAGGGACGTGGCCCCCTTTTGGGCTGAGATGAGGATTTGGTTTCAGCATTAGTCAGGGCGTGGGTCTTGACAGCAGTTGAGTGAAAAGTAGCTGTTAGAGCGCGGCTTATCGAGACGAGAAGCACACTCAGCAGAGCTGCACTGAGAGTGGAATAAAGCACACGGGAGAATCAGCCCAGAACAAGCCAAAGGAAGTTTATTCAGGTGAGATCAGTTTGGACATGATCAGATTGAAAACCTTTCTGTGTCTGAGGACCTTGAGGAAATACACAGAACCAAAAACCCAGGACAACCGCAACAACAAACCGACCCCGAAGTCACGGGGACGCCTCACTAATTGAGGGTGGCCTCAAAGCACTGCCGCACACTTAGATGTGAGCTGCCAGGCAGTGCTCACAACACATCTGACACTTTGCAAGAGGGGACAGAACTGTTTACAGGAAACCATTTGTCACAGGGGCCTGCCTCTCCTCCCCCCTCGGCCCTGGCGACATCCCTTTCCCACCCCACCTTTCATCAGAAGCTTATCTAGCACCCAGACGGCTGCCCAAAGAGTTCATCCAGGTTGGAATTTGAAACCACAGATTCTCAGACATCGTAGCTCGGGCAAACGGTGCCACCGTCAATTTTGAAACTCATTTTCAAGGAGTTTTGCTTCTATTTGTATGGGGGCTAATGAGTAGCTTGGGATGTGAGCACTAACCCCAGGGCATAATTCTGAGAGCAGGATGATAGATGCTCAGTCTCCTGCCCTAATTATACAGGCAACAATTGGAATGGGAATGAGAAGAGACAAGGACAGGATTCAGGTTCCTCATCAGTTAAACGGCATCATTTTCCCAAGCACTGAAATTTTCCCAAGCACGGAAGTCTTGAGGGTTAGCAAAACATACAGGAATCACTGCCACCAAGAAAGAGAGGAAGACTCTCAAAAAAAGTATAAAATGGAGCAACTGAGTTTCACAGTAAGCAAAGTCGTGCACAGAGCCGTCACTGCAGAAGCAGCAATCACCAAGCAACCGTTCAATACAGTAAAACCGTAAGGCACTAATAAAGTTCCACTCATTACAATCAACACATGACTAAAAATTGACATTCATAAATTTAAGAAAAATGAAGTCACTGTACATTTAAAAAAAGGCAACCTTTCCTATTTAAAAAGTTTCAGATTTTCAGCTCCAAGAATTTTCCTGCCCCCTACTCCACTCAGGCATCACCGACTGGTCAGACGGAGCGTTGGACCAGCATTTCTGCTGGCTGACACATACCTATCACAATGAAACATCCCAAGGCATGAGCACAAGACACTCTGTTGAGAGGTTACTCGATGATCCCATCAACATCTCCAACAAACGTTAGAGGTGTCAGCTGGGCACACCCTGCTTTCCGCAGTACTGCAAAATACCCAAATACCTCCATCCTAAGTGCCAGTTGCATGTTTTTAATGCTGACTTGCATCAACCTTTCTCTTCAAGATTCAACTCAAGCTTTAAAACCCTGGAGCCTGAGGTCACCCTGCAGCCATAGGCAGGGGAAAGGAGCACTTGCTCACGGATGCTATTGCAGGAGTGCACTTCAGTCCCTATCTGGAAGCCCATGTCTGAGAGCAGCCAGGTCCCTTACATCCCTTCAATCCCATTCTGGTTCTCCTTCGTCAGAGATGAGCAATTGCCCAATGAGTATGAAACCAATGAAAACAGTGACACCAGCTCCTTCAGAGGGTCACCTCACAGTCCCAGTTTGGTCAGTATTGATTAGAATTAAAATAACAAAGCAGTAGTGAAAGTATTTGCGTCCCATTACTGATCCCTAAAGCCATTCAAGGATCCTTTAGACACAAAGGATCTATTAAGGCTTGTTCTCAGAGATCACCGTAAAGTATTGCACATTATTTGTCTGCTTAAATAGTTAAAAACGGAAATCTCATTTACCAGAGATTAGTAATATCATTATTATTTAAAAAATGCTAAAAACAAATATGGAGGTAATTTCTCCATGTGAACCTACTGGAATACGTGACAATTAATAGCTAGGGATAGCAGAGGTCTGTTTGTGCAGAGATTTAGCAACAACATTTTTTAGACAACTGGACAGTGCAAGTTCCAAATAATTATTTCTGCTCTTTCTAAAAGCTGAAGTGATCACAAATTTGGCCTACCCATGAAATGCACTGTATGATTTCACCAGCACAACAGTGCATCAAAATTTGTTGCAAGACAGCCTCTCTACCGTCAGTTTTAAACCGTTGACCTTTGGTCAGGACATCCAGAAATAAATAAGAAAGGGTATAACAGTGAGGCCACCCAACAGAAGACCCCAGTGAGGCTGCCGACGGGGAAGAGTCTGGTAGGTGGGGACAATCCACCAGTCCCACAGATTGTCTAGCTGAGGTCAGCAGCTCCACGATGTGGGTGGTCTCAGGACGGGTATTTGGTACTTCATTATTGAGCTCGCAAAGGGAGGTCAATCCAGTCTTGCAGAGCCATTGTGAACCAGTCCAAACCTGGAGGATGTAAGAAACGAGTCTTCCAGAGCCTTGATTAGTGTCCCAGCTGTCAGGTCCATCCCACAGCCCTTCCAGAGGTGAGCAGAAGTCACTCAGCCAGCATTCGCAGGCGCCGCTCATGCAGAAGCAATTTGATCTCCCTCACTATTAATGGTGAAATGAACAGGATCGTTGAACTCGTCTGTGGAAAGCAGCATATTCGGGACAATTAGCACAGAGTAACCAGAGCTGCAGCCCTCCTGCACTCCAGTGTGCATTCAAGGCCCCCCCAGAAAGACATCGGCTAGGGGAAGTGATGACAAAGCAGCACAGCAGATGGAAGGACTAAGCTTGCAGGAAAGCTCATACGATTTCAGCTGTGATCTCCTCTTTATAAAGAGGATGAGCTCTTCACCACCTCAATGACCTTCCTCCTGGCCACCTCTGCTGCTTACCAAAGTGGCCTTTTCCCTGGCCAACGCACATGCAAAGACAACTCCTGGCATTTCCAGCACGGCAGAATGGGTGAATTGCACGGCATTCACCACTTCGGCAATGCTAAGGAGATCAGGGGCTTCTGCAGGGTCTTCTGCCCCAGTGGTATAGCAGGATAAGGCATTTTCATTTTAGCTTCAAGGCCCTCATCACTCTTTC
>NW_010203236.1:31334-35944 GCF_000695765.1 Mesitornis unicolor
CTCAAGAACTAACAAACAAGCAGCTTAATTTCTGTCTCTGAAGACATTAGGAACCACGTATAATGGAGATGAAGGAGGAAAAATTCCTGCCTTGGAAGTCAGTCAGGTGGTACGAGCTTTAGGAAAAGCATACAAGTATTTTAAGGCAAATATTTCTGTGCCTCAGCCACAGCTTCCGTTCCTGTTGGCCAGTGTGACTTGAAAGGATCCAAAATGAACCCGGTTGATTTAAAGATTGAGGCAAAGACACACTATAGACCAATTTGAGAATGGCATCAGGGTTTGCAACCACTGCAGAAATACATTGCATGCTTAAGGCACAATTTTAGTGTTCTCACAAAAACTTTCTATTGCAAATTGCACTTTGTCACAGAAATTTTTAAAATGAGATTTCTTACCATTAAAATAAAGAAATAGAAAACCCACATCCATCCCAGGTTCTCCTGGATCAAAGACACGAGATACTAAAAAGAAAGAGGAAAAAAAACCATTCAAACTGGGAAACATAAGCATGACTTTCAGGCATTACTGTTTCATTTTTTAGAATTTGTGGGCTGTTAACACTCCACACAGAGCTGATCACAAAACCTTCCAGTTGATCTTTTCCTGTCAGAGGAGATGACTCAGGACAGCAGCCTTTCTGTGCAAACCCCACAGCCTCAGCAAAGCGGTGGTACCATCCTGAAGTCTTACAGTAGCTCCGAGCAGCATAAAGCCAGAACTGAACTACAGTTTCAAAGGGTGTCAAATTGACTCCGCTGAATACAAGGGTTTTGCGCAGAAGTCTGGGACATAAGTGGATGTAAGTGCTCTCAGAAGAACTAAAAGCTCCAGAATGGCTTATAAATTACACAGGACACATTTTCAAGAGCTGTGCAACCACTGGCTACTTAACCCTTCGTCGCAGGCAAGGCACTTGAGACTACAGCCTGCTCTGAACTGCATCCCAGTTCAATAGGACTGTGCAGGCTACAAAAGAAAATGTATTCCCTATTAGCAGATTTATATTCAGATGCTGTTCAAGGGCCTCCCTTCTTCACCACTGGGTGTATTAGCACAAAACAGGATCTGAATTTCTAACATGCTCATTGTGCATTTGCTGTTATTCGCACACCCCCAGAATGATGTCATGGTTGTCTCTGCTGAAATAAATGCAACATTAGAATGGGAGGCAGGTGGAATTTTTCAGCACTAAAGACCCAATTTTGGTGGTGATGTAAGTTTGAATGGTATGTGTGGGGGAAGACAGAAACACTGCAGACGATGCAAGAACATCAAGCATCACAGTGCACTTTAAGATGTCCACAAAACACTTGTAATTTCCCATGTTTAATGGAGCTAAGCACCGTATTTCCTACAAAACAGAGACTAAATGATTGTATTTATCAGGCAATCAATGGCAAGTACAAACCTAAATCCCTTTCTAGAAAAGAAACTTGTATGCCTTGCGTGCTTCTTGGTATTTTAGAGCACTAGAGCGCATTGAACTGGCTCCAATATTTCTACTAAATCTTCCCCTCCCAAAGCACCACGGTGTTCGTCCACATAGTTAACATTTGTATTTTAGAAGGAAGAATGTCCCCAGTGGGCACACTGTCAGCTTCTTTTTCAGCAGCAGTCAAGCCTTCAGACCTCTGGCAGCATACTGTAAGGCCTATCAAAGCAAGTGGTGCTGGATTTAAAAGGTGTAAAAGATAGCCATAGATAAAAAGGGGAACAACAAATAAGAACCAATTTTATGTTACTTTATAAACAGTGTAACATTCACAAAAGGTATTCTAATTTTACTTGGTTTTCTGTAAGCAAAGGTTTTGCTATTGCCTTTGAACAAAAAATCCAAAACAAACTTCAAAAGATTTTATTTTCAGTCTTTGGGAAGCTGATCTTTACTTGCTTTTTGGAGTTCAGGACATGAAAGTCTCTAAAATTCATTTGAATAATGAAAGCACCATAACATCAGCACTATGAATATTTAGTTATTAAGTCTTAATTAAGTTGCTTCCACTGGAAGCTTAAATCACACAAGTTTCCTTGGTTCTTTCTTAACTAAATAATTATTAAACAAAACCACCCAAAACTCCACCCTCTCTTATTCTCTCAATGCAACTTTGGATTTAGGCGTGACCAACTATCTCTAACCACCAGACTCTTTGCCTCCTCCTTCCCCAGACCTCTATCTTCCTTTGGCAGCCTCACCTGGCCCACTGCAGCACCAATGCTGCCAGTTCCATCCACAATCCCCGTAACTGTTGCCAGAGCCTCACTGCTGCCTTTCACCAGATCCTGGCGTCCCAGGTCAGCAGAAATTGCAGAGCTGATCATGTTAGAAGGGCCTCCAATGAAAAATCCTGCAAGTGCCAAGAAAACAGACTTGGTGCAAAACAAGCATGGGGGTAGATTCTCAACAGAACAACTTCAAAACAGATTTTGTACCACACAAAGCTCAGGAAAAGGATTAAGTCTAGGGACAGTGATCACAGAATAACTGTAGGTAGAAGTGTACCCTCACAGCTGAAGCATACAGTCACGGCACACCTTGTGTACCTGGAGTACACACACACAGAAATTGCCAACAAGCACATTTTCAGTCAACAGCAAAACCGAAGTAGTTGGCTATGGCACAGTCTGCAACAGTCAGGACTGAATACAGAAAACTATTTTTGAGCAGCACTCATGTACAAACCCTCAACATGAAGCAGACTTAGACACATTTCTACTTCAGAGTATTATACCCCCATGCTTCTGCCTCAGTCTCCAGGGACTGGTGAAGGAGACGGATGGGGAAAAAATGGAAGAGGACAGAATTCTGAAGTAAAAGCGTTTGAAAAGAAAGGCTCTTTTCTTGCAGGCTGATCTTAATGCCATAACACAGCACAGTGTGTCCGGTAGCACACAGTTTGTGACCTCTCACAGTACACAGGGCGTTTGGGGTTCTGACAAACATGCTCAAATTTGAGCTGCAGCTCATGACTTTGCCACATAGACACTCCCTCAGATACCAGATCACTGCTAGGTATTTTGTCATAAACCTGTCCTCATCATACTGAGCCAAGGCAGACTCCTTTAGTTCCAAGCCATTATTCTATACAGTCTGTATTCTCTATCTCCCTCTGCAAGGCAGTCTTCCTACAGCTGTGTCCCAAAAGTAACAGAAATTGGGCCTCAGCTTTTACTCCTGCTGCAAACCCAGCAGAGATGGGAGCACACACAGAAACATTGCCACCACCTGAGGCTGGTGTGACTGCTTTTTCTGCAATGTACATATATGGCTACTAGAATAACAGTGGCATTTGATAAGATACCTGTAATTGCCATGATCACAGCATTGATAGGTTTGCTGTTTGGAGAACCTGCAAGAGAAAGACCAGATGAATGGAAATAAAACAAATGAACTTGAGAAAGCCACTTATTTAACATCAGAAAGAAGCATGCAAACATCCAGTTTGAACTGTCTGTTCAGTTACCTACACAGTAACAATAACTTCTCTTGGCTAGAGACTTGTACAGAGATTAGTCCTACTGCAAAGGCACTTAGTGACTAAAGACCCAAAAGTTTCCCAACAGCACTTTGCAGTAGAAAAGTCACCTTTGCCATTAAAATTTTGGACCCTATTTCAGTATCAGATTTGCCTGTCTCAGGGCTTCCACTCATTCTGAATTTTCCAAAATCTTTTTTGAAATACAGAGATTTGATCTGGAGATAGTAATCCAGCAACTGCCTAAACAATGCTGCAAATAAAGCAAGAAAATGCAAAACCCCATATCCCAATTTCTCCTTACAAACCTATGTTTGAGCATCTAGAGGTTCCACTTGTCTTTTCAGAAACAGCATCATACTATGTACATGCAGCTGGTCCTCCACGACAGTCCCTCAGTGCTTTTCAGACACTTTTCCCTGACATCTCACTTCCAAGCAGCACCTGAATTCCTTACTCACTACTTCAACTTTGAGCCCACGCACAGTCAAGTTACCATGCGTAAGGCAAGTTGCAGCCCTCTTCACATATTCTTAGGTCGTTATTACTCTTGCATGCAACACACTACATGCATAAAAAGGTTTCCCGGTTTGGCTGACAGAAATTTAATTAACAGTAAGTTTGTATCTTCTGTCTGAGCCTTCTGTATCTGGCTGGACAGAAGTGCATGTTGAGTTAAGCACAAGACACTTGGACCTCTCACTGCTCTGCTATCTAGTACTAACTTCATACAATAATTTTACATTTTTTCCCAATTCACTTGAAAGTAACGAGTTAGCACAAGAGCCTACAAAACTCCATTGAACTCCACCAAATGCTATTTAATGATTATACCTTACGGACCTTACTTTGAGACCAAGTAAACCAGCATGGTTCCAAAAGGCACGCTTTACTTTTAAAGTCCAGCTCTGGCAGTGACTTGTGTCCACAGATCTCAAAGTGCTCTATAAAAGCCCGTCTGTATCGCCACCCCATTTTGGAGGAAGACACAGAGAACTGAAGTGACACCCCAGTGAGTTAAAGCTGTATCTATTATAAGAGAGGCAGAAACTCTTCAATTCCATCACTTACAGAAGCATAAGTGGTGAAGTCTAAGAGCTTCTGCCTCTTTGTGGGGACTGTGTGTGTATATAT
>NW_010203237.1:0-43522 GCF_000695765.1 Mesitornis unicolor
CAGGTGACTGCGGGGCGGAGAGGGGAGGAGAAGACACGAGGCGAGGAGAAGGGACGGGGAGGGATGAGAGGACGGGACACACACGCCTTGCACCGTGCAGTGCTCGGCTGCAGCCACGGGCCGGTGGAGCGGAGCTAGCGGGTACCTCACGGGGGCTTGGCTGTAGCAGCAGCAGCAGCAGCTGCCAGACGAGCACCGCTCGTTCATGTGCGAGGCCTGCCCCGGATGCTGGGTGTAGGAGGGATGTTGTCGAACAGGGGTAACCGCATGCGTTTTCTTGGCTTCGATGCACCCCTGATCGCTCTTGCGGTATGATTAAGCACCGTATCCGCTAGTCTGCGGTAGGTACAGTGTGTAACCAAAGTAGGGTATCACTCTGAGAGTGAGCTGCTCTACTGCACAGCGTTTGCATGGCAGCTTCCCAGCTGGATCCTGCTGGTCTGCTCAGGAGGCTGTTCCTGGGCATGGTCTCTGAGGCTGTTGGCCAGCTGAGGTTTGCCTCCCAGCATGCAGTCTCACAAAAGAGGAATCTGGGATAGCATTGTCTGTATTTTAGTTGCTAAAAGGCTTTTGAGAGCTTAATATCATTAAGAACATGTAACTTGATGAGAAAGATCCTGATTGGAAGGTTTGACTCATCTGGATGTGTTTCTGTCTTGCTCCAACTTCTGGTGGGAGAATGTCTATTAAAACCCCAGGTACAGCTAGTTTGGGGACAAAAGTCAACTGCAATTGATTAGAAACTTGTAGTCTTTAATTTAATACTCAGTTTATAAATGTCCGTAGTACGTCTTTCACACCAGCTAAACTGATCTCATCTAAGCCATATTTTTTCTATAGACTATCTTACCTTGTTTAAACCAGATTTTGGTTTATATTCTGGAGAACTCATAGAGGAGAGTTTAAGATAGTCAATATTTGTCTTGTGTGAGGCCAGTGGTCTGTTTATGAGCACTATACTGCATCCACAGCTAACCATCAAGCTCTGGAGCACCAGAAAAGAGTCCATTTAGTTCTCTGTATGTGACAACCAGGATCCAGTATACTGCTGTAGTTTTGGTTTCTCCCAAAAAGCAGTCAGCATATGTGATGAAAAAACAAGCAGCACCATGTTCTCCTTGTAGATCATAGATACCGATATTATTCCCGGTGCTGCTCTGTCTCTGAGGATGGAGCAGTTTGCTTATGTCATTTTTCAGCTAATCTTCTTCCTGTACAGATTGCTGCCAAATACACAACATAAGTAGCTGCATAAATTTACCTCTTCTGATTAATATTCTTAAAATATAAATACTATTTATTGCTGATTCAGACCCATTGCTCGTCTAGACTGTCTTCTGGCTTTGAACCTTTGATACCTGAGTAATCAAGTGAAACTCTTCAAATTCATACTATCTGAATCTGGTTATGTCCTGCTTCTGAACAAGTGGGTATTGTGAATAGAGCTCCAGTTTCACAACCTGAAATTGTCAGCAAACCTCACTGGAAACAAGTACTAAAATAACTGACTGGAGTCCGGTTTGTATTCGCTCTTTCAGTGTTGATGTTAGCATGGGCAGAGGACTTTCATTAATTCTCTAGCATAGAGAGCCAGGATGTAAACAACAATGACAAATGCTGCCATGATCACATAAACACTAAAAGAGCTTAGAATTTACTGAAGATGCTTCCTTGTTCTCCAACATTCTGTACCATGGTCAGTCTAAGCATGATAGATGCTAAACTGCAGATGACTTCATGTGTGGTTGATTTGATGTTACGTCTCCTCCTCCTCCCCCTCTTCCCCCAAGCCAGGAAGGTAGGTGGATTCAGGGTTGGCTTGGCTATGTTCTTATAGGTGAAGGCCCAGTCTAAGATTTCTGGCTTGCTGCTTCTCAGCTTTGTATTGTGTAAGATATCCACAGGAGAGAAATTGTTCCAGAAATGTCACAATCTTCATGGAGAAGTTCAACCTTTCTTTTGGTATAGTTCAGCAATTTTAGCACCAAGTGATGGAATTAGTCTGCATTTACCTGTGTTCATTACTGGTATGTGAACTGTGTTGAGCAGTTGTTGGGGTTTTCTCACAGAGTCTCTCATTCAAGCTAAAAATGTCTGAATTAATAACTGTTCTCCTTCCCACTTCCCCCCACATGAACATGAAAACACATTCTATTTTATTAAATTTCAATTTTTTCCCCCCCAAGCCTTCTGTGTACCTGCTCAGATAACCATAGTAGCAAAGGATGTTTGTTCTCAGAGAGGATGCTCAAGCAGAACAGACATGTTGACTGAGCTGAGAGAGATCATTGATAAATGCTAGTGAATGAGCTGGTACTTGCCATGTGGTATCATCAGACTACATCAATAGCTAAGGTTTTTCTGACTTAGTGACCCTTGCAGTAGACAAAGCCTGGCTGTAATCTCCAAACTTTGCAGACTGTTTTTTTTTCCTACCTCCTTTTATATTCTTGCCTTTTTTTTTTTTCAGTTTCATCTCCATCTCTGACCTACAGCATCAGCAGTGCATGCCATGCTGCAGCCACCTGACCTGGAGCACAAATGACTTTAAAGAATGGGCTCATCAGGGACAAGGTGCTTTACCCATGCAGAGTGCTTTGCCAAGGACTTACCTGATCTTGGTTGGCTATTTGACAGATGGAAGGCGAGAGAACAACGAAAAGTTGGTAGATGGTTGCCTATATGTGAAAGACAATACGGGGATAATTCCGTGTGAGGTATGTCCTCGGTCTGAGGGATTCTGTGTTTGTTCCCACTTCTGGGGCAATGTTGCAGACCACCAGGGGCTTCAGATGGTCTGCCAAAGTCTGTAATGAGGGAAATGACGCATGTATGTAACATGCAGGAAAACAGTAAGCTCAGATGCTGGGAAGAGGATAGAACGTGTCAAATTTGTCATTGCTAGGAGAACAAATATTGAATGTGCTGGCCTGGAGACAGCCTAATGTACAGTTCTGTTAAATTCTCAAAAGTACGAGGTGGCCTGGAAGACATGGAGGTCATGGCACTCCCCTCTGTTGAATTCCAACTAGTGGAGCAGAAATAACTTTCTGTAGAGTTGTACTGGGTGTTCAGTGGTGCATTGATGACATACTTTCAGGAAATAATAGCTTGTGAGACAATGGCATTGAATTAAAAGCCTTCCGAAGGTCATTGCAAGGGGAGTCTAGATAAGAGCTAGTTCCTAGAGTGGTGAAGAAACTGCACTGAGGTTGTGCTTTCTAAGGAGGTGAAGACTAGGAAAAGTTACATCATTATGAACTTCTAACCAAAAAACACAGGGGAAAAGAAAGCAGGTGGGAATTTTAGAAAAATAGTCTGAAAATAACTAATCCTTGCAGTAAATTAATTGTGACCTCACCAGGATGGGGTGACTATAAACCCAGGAAATGCTAGCTGTAGAGCTCAGCAAATCTATTTCACAGGTGCATCTGGAAGGTCAGAAGTTCTCCATGCCACACAAGAGAGTGGGCAGAAAACACCTATTCTCATTTAGTAATGAAGCCCAGCAGTAGAGCATAAGTTTGTGATGTGCATGCAAGGGCAAATTAGTAGTGAACACTGTAAGTAATTGTATGTTTGACTGTACTGTTGTCACGGTGCTGACTGAGTAACTTCTCTGTTAGCATCCTTGAACTTAAATGCAAAGGAAAAGCTTAACAACTTTGCTCTGCTCTGCTTTTCTGGTAACTGTATTTACTAGGTAAGAAGTACTGAAGCAATGAAGAAAGATATTTAAAATGCATGCCAAAACAAAGTGCAAACGTATATCAACAAGGCTGCAGTATACAGAAAGTTCCTTTCATGAGCTTGTATGCAAAATCCGAAAACATACTGTAACTCATCTCAAGTTTCTATCTTGCTATCTTTTGTCTTAGCTCCTGCATTTTGAACTTGAGTGGCTGGAGTCCCTGTTTCTCTTCCCGAGCTGGTCATATATACCACAGACAGACCGGCGGGCAGCAGGGTATGTTGAAATCTTGGTGGATCCAGTGCCAGTAAATCCCCCAAAGGAAGTACCTGTCAGTATACCAGTCACCTACCCAGCACCAGCCAAGTCACTGCTTTCCTCCAGGTAAACACATTGCATGCCTAACTCCATCATAGTGCTGTTGCTCTGGTTTGGCAGGTACCACTTGGCTCAGAAAGAGCTACATTCTGTTTCTGCCACAGGTGGAAGCATAACTAATGGTCAGTGGTGGAAGTAGAAGTCACTTTTCAATAATCAGCTGTTTTCCAGAAAGTTTTTATTCTGTATTTTGATAAAGTAAGACAAATTTTAATTATTTCCAGGTGTATTTTGATCCTACAGAAAAGACGTGAGAACAAAGTGATGATTCAACCTTCACGGAGTCTAAAATTCACTCTTTTGATTAGCACAACTCCTTTCTGGTTTTTGAAACTACAGTGAACCAAAAGTATTACTGAAAGTAAATCTAGATTCTAATATGAGATCAATATACACCATTGGTCAAGTTCTTATCAGATTGTTGAGATAAAGGTGCCAGTTAAAGGTCAGCCCATAAGAGTAACTGTTGTCTTTAGTGGAAGTAATACTTACAGTGTGTGAAAATGTGGCCAGTGGAATTGCAAACGTTACTGAAGTTGATCAGGTTGCTAGATCATGTTATGTCTTCTTGAGTAGAGAACTCTTTGTATAATTTAATAATAATAAAATGTCACTGGTCAGGCTGCTTTAGTTGCTTTTTAGTTTTCTTGTGTTTTAATTTGGTTTATCTGCTTGTGAGAAACTTAGTTTAAACTTAAGTGTATGATCTAGCTCACCAGACCTTTCTAAACAAGAAAACCATTTCCGTATTTCAATGTACACTCTCAGTCTTTTAACATAAAGCTCCTCTGCTATTCCCTGATATCTGATCAATTTTTCTGTGTTTCTTTTTAAAAAATGTTACCAATACAGTACTGGTACTAGTGTGTGCATATGTCCTGGTATTTCTTTTTTAAAAAGTCGTAAAGTTACTTAATTGTTTATATGTTTTAGAATCAAGAATGTGTGTTTAGAGTAAGTGGAATGGTTATATCCAAATCCAGTAGGAGTTAAAATGAAAATTACAAATAAAATGACAAACATTTGTTTCTTTGAAATTATTTTTTTTCATTTTTTTGAAATGAAAGTTTGAAATTACTAAAGAAATGTCACCTCTGTCCTCTCATCTGCTTTCAGTTTTGCTGCTCTTTCACCCTGTGCCAAGTTTATTAGGAAGACTCCATTGTTGCTTTCAGGCCTCTTTTGTTTAAAGGCTTACAGCTCCCACAGTGTCACATTCTGTGGATCTACGATGTCAAGTTCTGTTTTCTGCTGAAGAATTTCTTGTGACTTTTTTTTCTTTTTCACCTATAATTAGTTTCTTGTCTGTAGTAAAGCCTTTTATAACCTGGCTGCTGTCATGGAACATATGAATTTGTTCAGCACAAACCTGCAGTCTTCAAATATTAAGGTTTTTTTAAAATGTGAAGGAGATTTAGTATGTAAAAGTTAAAGTAAGAATTTTGTTGCCAGATACCAGCTTGAAAACTTATCTGAGAGATGGTCCATGTTCCTTGTGGGGTCCTTTATTTCCAGAAAGTGCATTCTGCATATTTATTTTGCTTTTGAGATACTTTCAAGTTCTTTTTTCATCTCTGATGTCCTTTGTTTCCTCAATTGCCCTCTAGGATTCCATGCAAGAGAAGATCAAAGCTCACTGTGGCAGGCGAATTGGTCAGACTTGGGCCTCTCTTTTGTATTCACCACAAGACGTTCTTCTTTCTGTTTCTAAAGTGCTTCACCTCAGCTGTTTGGGTCCCTGTGCTGGTGCAGGTAAGTCCTTGGGATTTTGCTGGCAAATTCACTGTCTGTAGCTGTCTATGTGCTAGTTGATTTAATTCTTTGAAGCTTGTCCTTGACTTCCTGGTTTGATTTATTCTATTTATTCTTTCTTTTACTAATGATTCTATTTTTTTTAATAATTCCATGCAGCGTACAGTAGTCTTTGTATGTTAGAAGCCTAGTTCTCTGCCCTGCAGTGATATAGCCTTCCCTGAGGGAGTTGCAGTGTCCCTGAACATCTTGCAGATATCACCCTTTTGCTAAAAGTGTGAGGCAGTCCTCTCAAAGGACTTTTTGGGTGAGGTTATCAGAGTCAGGAAGATGTTTTTCCAGTGCAGGAGATGCTGATACCGCTTTTGGTTTCTCTGCTTTAGAAGCCCAACCAGCTGGTATGGCATCGTGTCCTCCAATTGGGTCACAGTTACACAGTAACAGGCCTGAGTTTGTCCAGCCTGAAGAAATCTGGACACAGAATGTTTGTCACCGGTGTTTCTTCCTGCCTTCTGCCCTACTGTGCAGAGCAGGTGAGGGAGCAGCCATTGGGCAGTGCTTCGCAAGGAGAATCCACTCCATCTTCTTCCCTTGAGACTGCTGAGCAGCTCAGTGATTCCTTGGAGCTGGGAGTTGAAGAGGAGAGGCCAGGATCAACCAAAGAGTCCAAGATCATCTCATATGTGGTAAGGATTCGTAGGGCTAGCCTTCACCCACTCGTGGTCTAGGGTTTCAGATCCTCGACTGCAAGGTCTTATTTCTGTCATTAATTTAATTTATTTCCCTGTTTTTCAGGCCTATGAGTCTCTTTATGTTCTGGGGCTCTCTACACTCCTGTAATTTTCTGTTTGCTTTCTGTTTAGGGAACTGTCACCAAAATACTCAATGTCCAAGCTGGTCTCTATTTACTGGATGACAAAGTCTGCTTGTGCCTTGCTTACCAGCAGTTGTTGAACTCTGCACGTGGGCTCCGTCCAGGAGCATGTGTGGAGGTAAGTTGAGACTTATGAGGGATAAAACATTCAGTGGAAAACACTCAGGCCCTGGGAATGGCTCACGAGTGTGTGGGACAACAGGAGACTACAGGAACATTAAAATTTTTTCAACAAATATATGGAACAAAATTCGGGATCTTACTGTCTAGGCTTGGTCATGAGAGTCAAAATTATTATAGTCTGATTCCTCCCTGAGCAGGGCCCTCAAGCCCATTGGATTTATAGACAATTCAGTAGAGTGACAAAGGGTTTAGGGTGAGGTGATGGTTTTGGGAAGTGGTGGCTCACTAGCCATCTCCTCTCAAGTTGTATGTCTGTGTATCTCAGCTCATCGACGTCCACCTCCTGCAGAAGCCTCTGGTATCCTTCCCTTTCATTGTACTTGGTGCTTGCCTGAGCAGCAGTGTTGTGCTGAAGAATTTTTCAAGGCTCAGCACCCCCTACCAGCCACTGGCCTCCTCAGGAAATCTCTACTTACAGCTGCTCCTCCGCTACAATCTTGGTATGCCACTCTACCTCTGGCTGGTGAGCCTCCTGGAGACATTTGAGGAGAGGTGAGGACAGTTCTTCTGAACCCAGGCTATGCAAAAATGTGTTTTGTAGGCTACCTGGGCATCTTCTAGACCAAGGGTTCACAAAGCTACATTCATCTAGATTTCACATCATGTCCAGTTGCTTCTACCTTGCAATTGCTTTTATGAGAACATCCTGTACGTTTTTCAAGTGCGTGTGCAGTAAACCCACTGCTCTCAGCAAGTTGTAGCAGTTCAGAGCTCACATACTCCTGCCTAGGAAGTTTTGTCCTGAAATACAGAAGCACTGTATTTCAGGACAAAAGTAAAGCAACTAATGTGTGCCTGCCAATGAAGTTTGCTTGGCAAATCAAGGTGGTTACTGAGACAGGAGCTGGAAACTGCTGCTACAGTCAGATCATAAAGGCTCTGGTGTCCTGGCTGCTCACAGGAGCAGCAGCAGCTGCTTAGCATATCACTTTGAGATATTGAGTATTGCCAGTAGCGTGAGCATTTGTTTGAGAGTCTCTGTCGTAGCAGATATTCCCACACATGGTTATCGCTCAGTCTTCCAAAAGGCTTTCTGCTCTCCCTGACAGCTGCACTGTGGCTGTGGGCCAGTTTCAGAATATACTTCTGTGTTCTGTTAGTGAAAAAATTTGTGTTTTTTCTGGAATAATTATGGTTGATCCCTGTAACTACTGCCTTGGACTTTAAAAACTAATAATTTTATATCTCAGACAGTCAAGTAGGAGTTTACAGAATGCTCAGTCTTTCTGTGCCTTACTGATACTACAGAATTTTTAACATGCTTTCCAATAAAACAGCTTCAGTTTTGTCCCGGGAATGATGCTAGCTAAAAGTTTCAGTTTTTACTAGCTTTTTCACTTTCTTTAAATGTGATTGCTAAGTCCTGCTACTGCTTGAAAATTGTTCAGTGAGTTAATTGCTATCTCTTTTTATTTGAGTTCACTTTCTGTTATAAAGTCGTATTTTGTCTGGCAGTGTGATCACTTCCAGGCATTCAGAAGCAGTGAGCTAAACTTCTGAAAGAAATGCAATGCAAAGAAAACACTGGAACAAAAGCAGTCTGTGGTTGCCTCTGTCTTGTGATACTTCGTGTACTGTAAAAGGTCAGGTATACCTAATATGACTAATCGTATCAAGCTTAGCCAAAATGCACAGAGGTCCATTTGTGGGACTTAGAAGGAGATTATGTTTGGGTGGTATTTTTTTTTGCTTGAAACTTGAGTTTCAAGATATTACCAGCCTGTCCATTTCTGTGTTTCCCTGTTCCTTGTCTGCTTGCTTGATATAAATCTGCATTGTTCCTTTTTGTAATCACTTCATGTTCTCTTTGTGCTCTCCTTTGCTCTTGTCCTACATGGCACTTCCACTCAAAACGAGCCAGACGAATCCCTGACTTAAATGCAAAACTCACTAAATAAGGACTCCTAATGCTTTTAACTGTCCTAATTTTTTTTCAGGTTTTCTTGTTTCTTTGGGCGCCGTCGACTGTTGCATAGCTGTATACACCGAAACCCTGGAGCTGCTGAGAAGTTCCTTGTCCCCCTTCTGCCACATAGAGAGGAAGCGAGAGATATTTATGATGAAATCCTTGGAAAAACACACCAGTGTCCCCTGCAGAAGGTGAGTAAATATTCTGTGAGCTGTTTCCTGTTTGTCTGATGGGAAGAAATTCTGCTGGTTCATTCTTTCTTTCTTTTTTTCTTAGTATTTGACCTTGAACCCCCCGTGCCAGGCCCCACCTCTGTCTGCAGTTTGCCGTGTGGCAGAACAGAAGAGCTGGGAAGGCTTCAGTCCATCACAGCTGCTTTCCCCCTTGGAGGCCCAGTATCTGGGCATGCAGGAGCTGAATCGTAGACTGGCCTGGTCCTACTGCACACTCTCAGCAGCAAGTTTCCAGCCCCCACTGGTAAGTGCCTTGTTTGCTTTACTGTCTGTGCCTTGATAGTTCCCAGTTCTCCCCTGTCTGATGCATACCTGTTCCTCCTTTTAGGGATGGAACTGCTTTTCTCACGTGTGGTGCGTTAAACACAGGCTGAATTTGGGCTGCTGCTATGCATGCTTTGATTTATGGCCTTCAAAGATGGGAAGTGTTTGGTGTTCCTTGCAGCCTCCTTTCTGTTGCAGATACTACTGGGTGTGCTGAGAGTCTCCTCCAGGAGCAGTTCCCTCCAGCTGCAGGACAAGAGCAGCACGCTTCCCTGTGTGATATCCCATAAGGATGGTAGCCCTTTTGCCCATACAGCTCTCATAGGTATGTCCCACTAAGCTAAGTTTAAGAGTACTGAACTTTTGCTGTTCTGCCATCCAGCTCCAAAACAAGGAAGAGGAGACTTGGTATGGAGATGCTGAACTGTCACTGCCTGGCCTCGTGACTTAAAAATGAGGAAACTGAGCTTGCTGGTTTTGTATTCTCTTTTATTAGCTCAGCAACTTTCTTTGTGTTTGCAGGATCACTCTTGCAGGTGGAAAACTACCAGCTTGTAGTGGAGAGATTTCTTCAGACTGATTTTCCCTCCTGGGAGCAGCTGGCAAATCTGGAGCGTGTGAGGGAGAAAAAACTCAGGCAAGTCCCTTTACTCAGTGCCCAATTAAAACCATTGCTCTGTAGTTCAACAGCTATTTTGGACTGTGGTAAAGCTGCTGATAAAGATCTCCTTTCCCACAAGCAGCAAAGGACAGTTGCTTTAGCACTGAAATACTATACTGATAAGCAACAGACCCACCACCTCCATTTTATTCAGAACACACCCAGCCTGGTAGCTGACCTCTGCTTAACCCTTGCCCACTGTTTCTGCTGAATACCTGCAGGGCGCTCACCAGAAGTGCTTTTCCCAGATAACCACTTGTTTCAAACAGCCCCCTGTCAGGAGCAGGGAGTTTCACTGCCACCATTTGTCATTTCAGTGTCTATGTGCAGTTCTACTTTGAGGATGTTCAGGTTCTCCATGCTGCAGAAGGACAAATCCAGAAAGGTCTTAGAAGTGGAAACAGCTCCTCTTTGAGGAAGAAGGATGATAGCAGCTTAACAGCTGAGCTGGAAACCCCTGAGGCAAAAATGCTGAAGTTGGAGGATCCCAAGCCAGATACTTGCAGAGATGAGAACTGTCAGGGCGAGCAGAGCAGCACTAGAACAACCAGCTGTGTATCTCACCTATTCTTGGTTACCCAGAAAGAGGGGCTTATGTTGCGCAATTACCAACTAACCGGAGAAGAAGATGGAGGACGGGAGCTGAAGTGCAGTTTCCAAGCCACAGTGCTATGGCTGGGCAGACCTCGGCTCTGGAGCCATCCCAGAGAAATTGGGAATCTACCAGAGCTGGAGGAGACTGGCTGTAATGGAGAAGAGGACATGACACGGCAAGAAGTAAGCCGTGGGAGCTTACCAGCTCTGGGGAGTGGTTTGATAAGGTTGGGAGCTGGCTTCTCAGGGAACCTGTGTGATAATTAAGTATCTAGATTCCTAATCAATGGGAAGGTGATTTTTGTGTTGGGTACTGATGTATTTTTATGCAAACAGCTTCTTTGTGTCTCCCCGAGGGGATTCCATCTCCTCTGTCACCTTCCTGTAAATGCACCCACCTTCCCTTACCCTTGATGGTGCTAACCTTGCTTCTCAAGCAAGACATCCTGTGCTGGGCTTGCTCTCTTCTTGCTGTGTTTTTAATTTCCTACCTTTTACCTAACATTTCTCATCACCTTTTCTCTCTCTCCCTCCCCCCTCCCCTCCCCCACCAGGCACTACTGCTCTTTATGGGGAAATCTCTACGATGGTTTCCATTTCTGCACCTGGATGGGCTGTATCGCTTCATTGTGCCCCACTGTTCGGTAAGAGAGAGGTTGTCTTCCTGTTTCTTGTTGAACACTTTGCTGAACTGCATGTGGGAGTCGAGGAGTCAGAGGGTGACTAAGCTCTTCCCAAGGCTTGGAATTCCTGTACGTCTTGCCAAGGAACTGCTTCAGTTCTGTATCTGGTTAAAATTCTCAGCTCTGAGTTCAGTGGATTTTTTTTTCTCTCTAAACCATTGTTCTTCAGTGGCCCTTTTTTCCTATACAGCTTTAATCTGTCCTTTAATAGTCTTCTGTCTTGCCTTATCCCTCTTCTCTCAGGACTTGGATGTGTTTGAGAAGCTTTGTTTTCCACCTGTGCCAACAAAGTTCCTGAGCAGGTCATCCTGCCCCCTGTGCCTGCCAGTCCAAGATAGTTGGCACTTACAGCATGAGACGTGGATCTCCCGTCTGACTGTGTGCCAGGTATGCAGTGTGTTATGGCTCTGGGCTTCCACGGGTGACTTGTAGATCTCTCCAGAAGTAGCTCAGAAAAATGATACAGAATGTCTTGCTGATGAGACCATTCTGCTCTAAGCTCCATCAGAGGCTGCTGCTGAGCTTCACATTTTCCTGCCTCATAATTAATCTGGGAGGAATCATCTGTTGCTTGACGTAGCTCTAAGCATGCAGAGCTTGTTTTTACTGCTCTGGCTGGGCATAGCCGTAAACTACAATCCATCTGAGTCCGTGTCTCCCTCACTTCTAGCTGGCTGCCAGGTCGGTGCTAACAGGCATGGACCAGAGAATTTCTTCCATTCCAGAAGTACTTAGCAACAGGTATGTTGGTTGATCTGCCACAAATTAAATGTGATTGTGTCTTAGGGAACGAGTCTGCATTCATCTTCACTGGAGACAGTGCTACATTGAACAGCAATGAATTATCTACTCTAGGAGTATGATTTGGAAATCTTGCTGTCTGCAAGTAATCCAGACTGACCCCATCCTGTTTATCAAAGCTAAAGGGATTGCGGGTGACAAGACTGCAAAATGGTGTCCAGAAAAAGTTTGAGCTTTTGAGTAGGTCCCAAAGGTCTTTGCTAAATTCCTGTCAGATGTGGAAACAGGCACAGCAGGAAAAATGAGGCTGAATGTGTGAGGGTTTTTGTTGGTTTTTATTGTTTTAGTGTAACTTGCTCAAATACTGGGGTTAGAAGCTTTTCTGTTCAAAGCATGTTTAATCTGGGTTGATACGCATGCACACTGAAATTTTCACCAGTGCCTTACGGTTAATTGAGGTTTTTATTTGCTTGGCTTCTTCCTCTAGTTAAGAAAAAACAATTAAGAATTAAGGAGAAAGGAAGGCTGTAATGCCTTTCCCTTTTTCTTCTTCACTGCTGAGCCTGAAGAAGCAGAAAGCAAGTGGCCTCTTGTGCCTGGGTGGGGGGTACATTGCAGCAAGCTGTTCACAGTCCAGTAGCTCAGGTGCTCAAGGGCAGATTATTTTGAGACCAGGCTGAAGCAACAGCACTCCACTCTATCCTTTGTGGCAATCTTGAAGTCAGGCCTTTTTCTGCTCCCTTTGTCTTCAAGCTGGACAGAAATCCTGGTCTGCTCTCAGTTTCACAGGTTCCCTTGTTTCTTTCTCTGGTGAGATAGTGGAGAGGACCTTGTGTGCCTCTCCCAGGAGTGAGAAGCCATCTGTGACTCTCGGCCTTCAGAAGCAGAAAGGTAAGGTTGGTACATGTCAGGTAACCACAGATTGATTCTTGCTTCTTTGTTTCAGAGAGTCAGTGCCCTTGGCTAACTGTGCTCCTCCTGTATCTGAGAACAGTAGAAGTATGGCGGGATGTTGCGTCCCCTTGCATGTCAGAGGGCTGGGAAACTGCACACTGCATGAGTGTGGGGGATGGGAATGGGAATACTGTACCTAGAAAATTTGTGAGGTGGAAGTGATAGCCTCATTGTGGTGGGAGGAAAAGCACCTCTAGCAGGTCCAGCTCGGTGACAGACTGTGCTACCTGTGCATGAGCTCAGCGTGTGTGTGGTCCTGTGCCTTCTCAGGGAGTCTGCTGGCCTGTGATCACAGCGTGAAGCTCAGTGTCTCAGTTGCTCCAGGCTCCCCTGCTGTGGTGGATGTTTACATTTCTGCCACCTATGTGCAGCATCTCCGGGGTTTGCTACCTGGAGCCAAGATCCTCTTCCAGAACTTGGAACGCAAAATCTCCAGGTACCCCTGTCTTTAGAGCCCTGATCTAGGCTGCAGCTCTGACTTCTCTTACTGTCTTTGAAACCATCTCTTACTCTGTCCTCTCATGCGGACTTTCCTTCTCCTTTGTCCATACCTTTATGTCTCCCAGTCCCTTGCTATGAGTGATTTTCCTACCATGTTACAGATGAAGGCCAGCCCAGCCATGCCAAGAAAACTGAGCAGTTTGGTTTCTGTGAGCTCTTTCTGACATCTACTCTTTCATATTGCAGATTTCATAATGTTTATTGCACATACATTGCCTCCAGCTGTGTGAGCATCGTATCTCTGCCACCTCCTCACCTGCCTTCGTCAGGGTAAGTCCAGGGTGTCTTCCCACCTTACAGCATCCCAAGAAAGGTTTCTATTTCCCAAGCTTCTCACATTCCTATTTCTTTTAGTCCTGCAGGAGAAGCCTCATCCCCCTCACTAGTGTTTCTATCCAACCTCCAACCTCACCTGCAACACCTGTCCCAGGCACGGATTTTATGCCACTTGTCCTGTGTACTGACTCTGTCCCTGCAGTGGGTTTGCTCACTTTGCAGCAGCATCTTCAAAGAGGTATTCAAGCTTCCACAGTGATAATTTGTGAGGAGCCTTGCAGATTTTCTACTCTGACACATCCTCTGCTACATGTAGAGGAAATAAGAGTTCCAAAACCTCTTTTTCTAGTGTCTGAAAAGGACTTATTTATTAGAAAGGGACCAAAGTGACAAGTGATTAGAAGTCTCTATCTGATATCAGGAAGGCTGGCAGTTAGGACTGGAAGTGAAGTGAGAGCATTCAGGGGGACAATCCTACCCTATTAATGCTCTGCTTTCCCCATGTTCACTGCTGTTGGGGTTCAGCACCTTGCAGCAGGTGATTTTTCTCCCCATACAAACTCTTCCCAAGACACTCACTGGAAATCCAGTGAAGTTCTTTAATCCTTTGCATAGTTCATTAGGGGAGGGTTAAAAGAGCAGTGGCCCTTCCCCTTCTCTCTTGTACCCATCCATACATAGCTGTAGCTTTACTCTTCCTTCAGGGGAGGTGCACCCGACACAGCCCACCATGTCCATCACACATAGGAGTGAGGCAAGCCAGTGCACGGTAAGCACTGTAGAGACTGGGTATGGGAAGAGGTGGGTAGGAGGGAACTAATTACACCACAGAGAGGAGGGGAAAATCAGATCAAGGATGGGATGTGGACAGAGTAGCAGATATAGAAGTTGGAGTTGTCTCGTCTTTCCCATATGTGAACAAACCTCCCTCCCTCTTTACTGAGATCCATTGTCTGGGATGTGGCCCTTGTGAGGGAGCCGGGCATTGTCCTGACCTCTCTCGGCATCTTAGTCTGCCTGCTCTCTCCATAGGGTGCTGGTGGAGGATGGAACAGGTGAAGCTTTGGTGCTGTGCAGGAACCAGCACGTGGGAGCAATGCTGGGCCTGAGCCCTCCTGAATGGGAAGCTCTGCAAAACTGCGTGCAGAGCAGAGGCAGAGTGTCCATTCAGCATGGGGAAGCTACTGGCACGGGGGTGAGTGGGTTATTCTGGTAGCGATTGCAGCATGCTGGGCTCGAGCCTCAGCTAGACTGGTTTTCCCTTTGCTGCGGGTGTTCCAGTGGCTCCCTGCCTCCCTCTGCACATTGACTGGCAACACACCCTTTCCTTCCTCAGTGTGTAGAGGAACCTGAGGATGTCATTGCTTGCTATCTAAGGAGCCTGTGTAGGAGTTCTCTCATCAGTCGCCCTATCTTGCTGGATTTCAGCCTAGACAGGAAGCCCTCCAAGATTCTGCAGCCTGGTAAGCAAACACTGTTGGCTTTTGTAACACTTAGTGTGGGAAGGACGGGAGGAGCCATCTCACCAGGCTGGGGAAGGAGAGCTGCCTCTGCTGCCCACAAAGCAAGATCTTGGGTGGATTTCCATGGAATTGTGAATTCTGTAGTGTAGAGCTCAGATGTGTCTTAGCAGAATCCTGGTTACAAAAATACAGAAATGATATTATAAAAGTTACTATATACAACAATATTGTACATTAAATTTTCTACTTTACACAGAAGTCGAAAAATAGTACTGAACTGTCCCTGTAGTTGTTGTGAATGACTTGGAGCTTCTCCATTCATATTTTCTATGCAGTTCTAGGAAAATATACCAGCTAAATGACCCAGGATAGTAATTGGTCTGAGGTGTCAGTAAAGGGGAGGTGGGGGTTGTATGTGCATGTGTGGTAGTAGTGGTGGAAGAAAACATGTTTTATTAGCATCCCCTTTTTGCCCTCCCATCTCCAGTATTAAGGTATAGGTTTATTTCTGTGGGGTGCCTCTTACACACAAAACTTTCTTTGTTCCCAGCCCTTCAATGGGTTGGGATTCTGGCCAGCCAGAGTTACTGTGCAGACCTCTCAAATCAAGTGGGTTTTGACTTCAGACAGGACAGCAGGTAGAGTCAAGACTAGGCCTGGAAATCCTCACCATGACCACAGAGTTTAAAGCACTGAAGAGTTTTGAATTGATGGATGCTGATGTCTAAGGTCATGCTGCCATAGCAATGCAGTTGCTGTGTGAAGAGGACATTCTTCTTAGTTGCTTGCACTAACACTGGCACTTGAGTACGAGTCCAGCTGCTGCAGGGGCTGATTAGCTAAGCTCACCAGAGGATGCTCTGCTGTGAATATGTTATCTTTTGGCTATCGTGTAACACTGTCTGTAAGGACAGGTTGCTGACAGCAAGAAGAGATACAAAACCCAGTGGATCAGCTGTATGAGCAGCACATAGTTCACAGTGTAAAATGTCCACATTCTCCAAGTTGGAGGGATGCTGGCCAAATGCATTCATCTGCTTACATCCTGGATGCATTAATCGTGTTGTCCTTTGAGGTGCAGCAGATGTCAAGCAGCTGCTGCAAGGCCTTTCCTTCCCCAGCAACTTCTGCAGCTATGTGCTAGAACAGAGCAGGAGCCCTGTTCTGAGTCATTACAAGTTGTGTCTTTCCCCTTCAGCTCTGCTGCAGCTGAGAAATTTTCGGTGTGGTGAAGTGGAGTTTGTGTCACAAGTGGGACCTCAACTGAGCCTGGTGTGCCTGAATGTGGAGGAAGTAGAACAAGACGCCTTAAGGTATCTGAACAGCGAGAGGATTAGGAGGATACCTAGTCACTGCCAAGCAGGAGCCACTGCTTAACATCTCTTCCAGTGGGAGAGAAATTATGGAAATACCTACTGGGACTGGGAGCTTTTTTTAATCTCCATTCCAGTGGGAGCATGGCCCTGTATGCACAGGGAGAAGGGTGCAGTCAATAAGCTGCTGTGGCTTGTGGAATTCCTGAATGGTCATTCTGAGCCATTGCTACCAGTGATACTGGGCAGTGTTTTGGAAGAGAGATGTTCAGTACTTTGGCCCTAGGGCACACAATGTGTGTATTTTATATGGTAGTATCTACTAAATAAAGCTATTGAAATACAGTTTAAACAACACTGACTGTACCTATTTTAGTGTTAAGGCTTACTTGCTATCTGGGGAATGAGGCAGAACGTAGATCTTAGTTTTATGAACTAGAGCCAGGCATTCTGCAGATCATTCACTGTCTTCATGTGAAGCTGTACCGTTGCCACAAGGGGTGGGCTTCTTAACCCAACTGAAGTTATTAAAATGATGTTTTTAAGGCATTTCCTTCCTCCAAGAAAAGAAGGGGGAAGTAAGTTACTCTTTAGAGACTAAATTGCACTAAATCACGGGACTATACCAGCATTGTTTTGCAGCTTAAACCGTGGCCTGATGGAGCTGGTAACAAGAGGAAGGCAGTGAGCTGTGATACAAATTCAATGCCTGTCTGTTCCTGATTAGGGAGGGGATGACTGCAGTGGCATATGCCAGTATGCATGGTGGCACAGCAGACCTAACCAACACATGTGGGAGGTCACCATTTGATGAGGTTCCTCTCTCATCTGCTTGCAGTGATGACCAAATGTTCTGCACTTGCTTCTGCCAAAACAGCATCCAGATTCTTCACCTTGTGCTACAGGGTAGTAAATTCCACATACAATTAATTCCCTGCCGTATTTGGTGTGTAGTGCTGACAGCATGTTTGAACAGCTACTCTGTTCTGGGTTTTGTTTGTTCAGTGTTTCCCCCCTGCCGTTCCACCTTAGCTTGAGCTTTATATTAAATGTCAAGCAGTGGGTTTATTGAGAATGTGTAAATTATCTTCCCTCTCAGGGCCTGCTGGCCACTTCTAAGACCAAAGCACAAGCAGCACAAGACCTGACAGATGCTGCCATTCAATGAAGTTCTGAGACTCCATCCTAAAGGAGACTGCTAAAACAGTTTAAAGCAAAGATCTACACAAGTTTTGTTGTGACAGTCTTTTTCTATAGGAGCTTTCTGCAAAATGGTGATGGTTTTTCTGAAGCTTGTCTGATACCCTCCCAAAAGCAAGCAAAACCAAACAAAAAGAAAAAAAAACAAAAAAAATCCTCTTGGCCTGAAGTAAATTTGGACTGTAAGCGATGTAAATGAAGAAATCAAACTGTGACTTTAAAATGCAACTGAAAGTAGTCCTGTAATATGAGTAATGTAGTCACAGACAGTGCTACAGAAAGAGATAGGAAGTGCCAGATAACAAAGACTTAAAAACAAAAAGGGCAAATTTGTCTCTACAGTTATCTGTGTGTAATAACTGTGTTTACTTCTGAATTTGAACTTTCCACTAGTAACTTATTAGTGTCCCTGTCTTCTTCCTCCTCATTAGGTATGTTAGCCTTCTCTCTGCTGCCACACTTACTACTCACCTGTTTCTCTTTTATTTCACATTACAAATGCAATCATCTGTCCTCATAGGTCTGTACATGCACCGTTTGCCTTTGCCAGGGTGAAGACCTAACACATATTCCAAGCCTGTTGGTTATTTTCTAAACCATCAGTGTTTTGCCATTCACAACATCTTTTTCGGAAGGGGAGTTTGATTATAGTCTTCTGAGAAGACTTCATAGATTAACATTCAGAGAATCACAAGACATGGGACAGATGAATCAAATCTGTTTGGGGGGAATTAAGATTTGTTTGCTTTTAGTACTCTGAGTTTGAAGGGCCAGTTCTCAGATGTATTGCAGGAAACCCTTTTCCTGTTTTTCTCTGAGCTTCTGCCCATGATCGGAGTTCTGGTCACTGGGTTACTTCAGACAAGAGAACACGTCTCATTCCTGCGATCAGTTTTTCCTTTATTTACGCAACTCTCCTTGTCACATTCCTTGCTCTTTCTGAAGCCAAACAAAGTATCCTGTTGGCATGGATAAGAAATAATAACACAAGACAGATATCAGCTGGCTTCACGTTTGTGCTACTACATGCTCTGGAGCTGGGAGGAGCTCATCTCGGCCCAAGAGGGAGGAAAGCATGAGGCATGTCCTGCTGTCAGGGTAGCTGTGTAACTGTTCTGCACTGAAAGACAGAGGTGTTCCTTTTAGCTGGTTTTCTGTTGCTTTCCACTTCATCACCAGTTTATGTAGAGCCTACCACCCAAGGCCCAGACTGATGAATACTAAAGGCAGTTGTTCTGTGCTTTGACTGTCTACAACCCTCCTTATTCTAGATTTAGGTGGGTTTGCTGGCAGCTCCATCTCGCCCTGTTCAAGGTATCCCTACCAGGTACTGCTCGCTGAAGGTGCTGCGCTGTGCAGTGTCATTGTCGAGTAAAGCAGGTGCAAGCAAGGCCTGTACTTCAGCAGGCCTTGTGTGGAGGGAGAGGAAAAGGTCCACACTGCCTGGCAGCCATGAACTGTAGCCAAGGTTCAGAGGGTGCACAGAGCAGCAAGATGTCTGTCTTTCAGGACAGAGAGAAGGTTGAGAAGGGAAGGAAAAGAGAAAGAGAGGACAAGTAAAGGGTGACAGCAGTGTGAGAGAAAGATCTCTATAGCTGCAGAAAATGATGGGAGAAGCCAGCAGGAAGCCTGTGGGAGGGGCAAGCCGTGTGTCCCACCTAAAACGGGGAATGGGGAAAGGATGGGCACAAGGGAAAGACATATCCTCACATTCTGGCAGGCTTGAGATAAGTCTGCTGCTGTAACAAAACTCAGCAAGAGGGTCTGTATAGGCTTATACTGAGCATATATGCTTGTGAGTTGAAGCTCACCTCCAGATCCAGCAGTGTTTCCAACTGTTTATAGCAACTTTATATCAACAGCAGATACAGAGGAAGCAGCAACATCCAGCGACAGGCTGAAAGGGAGAGGGACGCAGACCCTGCGTTCAGGTTCACCAGCTGCAAGTT
Source organism: Mesitornis unicolor (assembly GCF_000695765.1). Classification (NCBI taxonomy): domain Eukaryota; kingdom Metazoa; phylum Chordata; class Aves; order Mesitornithiformes; family Mesitornithidae; genus Mesitornis; species Mesitornis unicolor. The sequence continues at coordinate 19,620 of NW_010203237.1, forward strand.
GGTCCCCCTTGTAATGCTGAAATCTGTAGTGGAAGAATAGTGAGAGGTTACCTGAGTAGGGAACACAGCAGGAAAGGCAAAACGAGTGTGTATATTTATGCCTCCCTATTTTTCTGAATATTGATAAAAGTAGACCCTGCCTCTTGTGCTGGAGACCCACTTCTATGGAGCCCTCACTATAGAAGAGCTATGACCCTCTCATGTAGAACAGGAGGAGATACTCAGCTTTTCGGGAAGTTTGCTTTCCTATGAATAAGACAACCTTTTAAATAAAGGGAGTGGACTGGAGTCAGACTGTCATTAGTAACAACTAATGAGGCCTGCTGGTTTGGTAAACAACGGGAATCTAAGCTGAACTGGCTAAAGAAAGTCTCAAAAGTTGAGGGTTTGAGTTGGCTGGTTTGGTTTTAGTTAACATTCAAAGGAATAAATTCTTTTGAAGTGTCAGCTTCCTTCCCTCCTTCCTGTTCCCTGGCAGTTCTGTCCCTGTGACAAGGAGTAATAGTTGCCATGAGAAACATCTGAAATAGCAGGACCAAACACAGACCCTTTCCTTCATCCCAGGGACAGAGAGAGAGGTGCCTGGATTAGCCACAGATTTCAGTTCCTTCCTTGACCAATACAGGTGCTGCAGGAGCCCCCCCCTCCCCGACATACACAGGTGCACTGTTTAAACTCTTTTCTCCCTTGCACCTGTGGTCTCTGGGTGGTGTTAAACTCTACCTGTCACTTTGATGTTGCCTGTAGCCTTGGCGATGTTGTTTTCAATCACACAGGTGTAGGTGGCATTAGCAGTAATGTTGTGCAGAAAGGAAACCACTTTCAGAGTGATGTTTTCAGCGTTCAGCTCGTAGCTGGTGTTGGCAACGTGAGGCAGGTACTCCCCGGCGTCGCTGTAGGCTGTCCAGCGCACAGCAGGTCGAGGGAACCAGCGTGGGGCTTCGCACTGCAACGTGTCCCCACTGCTGCTGTTCTCCACATGGACCTTGGGGGTGCTGAAGGCTTCGGGAGGGAAAACAGGGAGAGAGTCAGGAAAGAGCAAATGTCCTGGAAGTGAGTGTGAAACACTCAACTGCATCTGCTGGTCCATCCCAAATATTTCTTGAGCACTTGCTGCTCAGCACCGCATGTAGCCAAACCAAACACAGAGGCTCAGACTGAGGTCTGTATAGGTTGGGCTACAGGCGGGTTGACTGCAGGGCATCTAAAGACTCCTAGGACAAGGCAGTCCAGTTTGACAAGGTCTGCTGAGCTCATGGCATATCTTCAGTGTCTTTAAGTAATTCTGCTTAACAGTTATGAGCTGGGTCCCAGGCTTATAAACTGAGTGTTTCCCAAGAGCTCCTGGACATCCAAGCTCCCAGAGGAGACAGAGCAGAGGACCTGGCCAGTCTGAGACTGCTCATGCCTGCCAAACATCCAGCTTTCCCAGCCAGGAACCACGGCTGGCACAGCTCTGCTCATGGCTGCTGAAGGCAGGGGGCTGGAAGAAGGCACCTGCTGTTCTTGGTAGGGAGAGGCATGCCAAAAATACTTGCTGTTCTCAGAGGCTGAGGAAAGGGGAAGGTGACTCATCCTCTCTGATGACTGAGAAGGGGGCCTGACCAACACCTATGGCTTGGTGATGGTACTCACACTAAATGAGGCTGCAGTCAAGGGAAGGTCCACCTGCCCCTGCTGAGGCTGAGAGCAGACTAAGGTGTGGTCTGAGCTGCGGACTTTACAGTAACAACACTGGATTAAATGAAACATTTAAAGCCCATTACAAACTCAGCTGCATTTTAAAGCCAAGGCAATCTCAAATAAAACTTCGTTAGTCTTGCTGTCCTAGAAAAACATCCATTTTACACATGCACACAGGTGAAGAGAAACAGCAGCTTTTTGGGAGAGAAGAGTTCACTGATTTCAATGGAAATAAAACCTAATACAGCATTTCACATTCTTTTTAATGCCTTTTCTGTGTGGGTTACCTTAAACATCAGATCGAGCAACACAAAGGCCAGTAGATACACAAGCTTTCAAGGAGGAGTAGGAGACCAAGTCCCTATGGGACTTAAGCACACCTCAGACATCAGCCAAAGCCCTCTGGCTTTGCTGCTGCCTACTGTAGTCCAAAGCAGTTCACCCATCCTTGCCATTGCAAGATAAGGGAGCCCCTTTTTTTCACTGCTTGGGGAAGTCTTTCCTGTAACAGGGCAGAAAATAGTGTTTCAATAAGAAATGGGAGACTCTGTGAAATGACACTGGCCAGATGTTCCTGTGACACCAGGTCTCATATTGTCCCAAGACAGGCTCCCTGTGAGGGACATGGAGAAGTGTCTGCATCTCCAAGACATCTGTCACAAGCTTCCGTGCAGGAGCTGGTGCCTACCTCCTGGCCTCTGCTGGGCCAAAGGAGGAGGCCGGACCTGCAGAAAAGCAGTCTGTCTCATTCAAGAGCTCTGCTGGTTACTACTGTCCTGACTGACCTGAAGCACAGAGGAACCCCGCTGTGCTGTTGGTACCTCTGGCCTCACCACATAAGCAGTCATCCATCCCAAAAATGCATTTCCTTAACTTGGAGATATCTGACAGTTTTTCCTCTCCCAGTGTGAGCTGTTGGGCAGCAAAGATGGTCGTAGTGGTGAGGGAAAGGGTGCAAAGGTTGCAGTCTGCAGGGAACACTGAAGTGGTTAATCCATCAGCCTCCAACACAAGGTGATCCTTTGAGACATGACTTGTTAATGCAGCCAAAGTAATTCTCACTTGAAGAGTGTGAAGACCTGGTGATTTCCAGATCTCTCCTGGAGAACTGATTCACCAACATTTGGAGAGCCATGAAGATCTTTTTCTTCCTTTCTAACAATTCTCTTGGCTACCTTAGAAACTTTCTCTGAAAGGTCATGGACCCACTCTACTGTGCCAACACATGGGTTCAAGGGATGTGCTGGGACCTCAGGGGTGCCAGCAAAAGCCAGCCAGAGAAACACTAAGACCACCTACCTGTGCAGGCTCACATTTTCCCTATGGTGTAGTTAAGTGTAACTCACCACAGTTTCATGAGAAAGACCCAGAGGTGACTGAAACAGGTGAAATGTTGCTGAGTTCAGTGGGAGTGTATTCTTTGTGCCAGCAGTGAACATGATGGCCAAGCCCAGAGGGTGCAGAGGAATTAAGCACCGGTAAGTGAAAATTCAGCTTTGTCTGTACTTGCTTTAAGGTTGACTCATAACAAGGTAAACAATTATCTCTAGCAAATATGTAATACTTAGGATAACTGATACAGGCGGTTTGTTGCTTTGACAGCCATTTTTAAAAACAGAATATATTAGAAAAACAGAAAAAAAGATATTAAATAGGCTATCATTTTTCCTATGCAGCACTTCTCCTGGCTGGAGGTATATCTTAATCTAGAGAGTAAAAGCCATCACTTTAACAGCTATAAGAACTGAATCTTTATAAGATCAATTAGCTACTCCCATTCTTAGGAGCTTTTTGTAGTCAGTTAAGCATCTGGTAGACTATGTGTGGAAAATAGAAGAAAAAAGAAAACTGGGTGCATTAAAATAATATTTTCTGGAATGAAGGTGTGTAAAGAGCAGGTAAGGCCATAAACACCTCTGGAAAAGCCAAAAATACCCTGGTCCTGCTCAGGGGTTGCAGGACTCAATGGTGGCCAGTGGAGGAGCAGGCGCCACTTACACAGCCTAACCATGAGTACCACCAGCGTAACCATGAGTAGGTCCAACCAAGCTATGTTAGTCTGCATTTTGAAGCAGGATTTTCTTTCTGGTACCCCTCACCTCCTGTCTTGTACTGCAGCACTGCCGCTCCGCTCCCTCTGGCCGTGGTGACGGAGCACTGGTAGGTGCCAGCGTCAGAGAGCTGCACATCCCTCAGCTCCAGAGAAGCATTGCCACCCATCACCTGGTCTGCGAACACCGCTGTGCGGCCCTGAAATGATGCGTCTTGCTCTTGCAGGTGGTCCTTCCCACCTTTAAACTCGTGAACCAGCCCGGCTACTCCTGCCTTGGCCCACCGGATCTCTATGCTGCCCATCCAGATGTCGGGCTCAAAAGTGCAGCCCAGGACACCACGCTGGCCGATGTTCCCTGGAGACGTCAGGGCCGTCACGCTGATGGACCGTTTTCCTGCAAGGAGAAACCAAGGCAGTGTGAGAAAGGCAAGGTGGTGAGCATGGAGAGAGGCCAGACTGTCCTGCAGCTGTCTTGCACCAACCCCAAGGCACATTGCAAGGCCACCAGTAGCAGCTACCAGTGCTGCTGGCAGAGGTCAACTCCCATGGCTTATATACCAAGATAAAGCTTAGGAACATTTTCTGGCAGTCTGCTCCAAAATGTAACTCCTCTTATTTGTTTGAGAAGAATTTATATGGTGTTTTCTTGCTTACTTTTATGCATCAGGGATTTTTCGTCTTTGCAACTGCCAAAAGAATGTGATTTTTGTGTCTTTTCTTAGTTGCGACCTCCCTTTATGCAATATAAATGTGATTGCAAGACATAATGCTGGCAGAGAAATAAGAGGCTGCTCTTTCACCCTTACTGGAATCCAAACTGTTTCCTTTCGTTTAAGAAAACTCAGCATTTCCCTTCCCTGGGGACACAGATCGTTTGTCAAGTCAAATCCTAACCAGTGAGCTTGAGAATTAGCTCCTTCCCAGAGCCAGATCCTCGTTCCAGTGCAGCCCTTCCCTAAAAGCCCCAAGTAGGCTGCATTTTGGCCATCAAAGCAAAACAGTTTTGTCATCTCTGAGGTAGCAGGGGAATGTGCCCCATCCTAGCAGATGCTGCCCGACTTTGCAATAAATACCACTGTCTCCTCCCACCCGGGAGAAGAGGCACAGTACATGCAGGACTTTCTGTATGTGTAGGTTTAGGGCTCCAAGCCCAAGGGAATTTCAGCTGACACAGCACTACATCTCCAGCAGCACAGGTTGTACTGCACTTATTGACCCCTTGCCTCAACACGGCAGATAAATTAAAAAATAATAATTAAAAAAAAAAACAACATAAAAATCAAAGCCAACACAAACCCAAACAAAAAAAGCACCTTAATTTCTGCAGTGAAGTATAGTTCAGGCATTCACTTCCTGGGGCAAAATGGAGCTGCCCCACACCACCAGGGCTCACATATGTGCAGCCACTGCTGCAGCCTGGGGCCAGCTGGCTGATAAGTTTTCACAGAAATTAAGAGCCCACACAAGATCTCCTCACTCAGCTCTGAGTGCCAAGTCTCCTAGCCCACCCTGAGCATATGTGTGTGTGTATGTGTGTATGTGTGTGTGTTTGTGTGCGCATGTAAACCTCTGCATTATTTAAAACCTACAAGAGCTCAGAGACTCAAAGGAGAGCGCAGCTCCTTGTGGTTTAAAGCCTTGGAGGAACAACACCTTGTTGAGAAAGGCCAGAACAGAAGTCGCCTGTGCAGTCAGTCTTAATTCAGCCTTCTGGTACATAAGCTTTATGAAGCAAGACTTCGTTAAAAGGTCATAGGTGGCACTTCCACACAAGATCACACCTCCATGCACAGAATGGAGACACAAAGGTAGTGGCAGGACACAAGTTCATTGCCCTGCTGTTAACAGCAAGAAACCTGAGCAGTCACATACCTGAGACACCAAACCCAATGATCAGGGCAATCACTGCAGCCAGGATGATAATGACCGAGGTCATGCTATTTGGGGAAAAAAGAAAAGACAACGTCACCACGCAGCCCATCTCCTTTCACATCCTATGCCTACAGCGCATATCTGCAGAGCCACCAACAGGAAGGAGGTTAAGGCGAGTAAGCCACAGACCTAGAGCAAGGTGGACCAGTGAAGCACATGACCAGGCTAGTGATGAACATTAGGGTGAGCACTCATCATCAAAGGTGGGGGACTGTGTGGTGGGAGGAGAGGAGACGCAGGTTTTGCCTTTGGAAGGAGGCAGTGGATCCCAGTGAAGGATGCTGCTCTCTTCAACCCCTGGTGCATAAGTGAGCTGGCCAGTCCCTGCTGTGAGAGACCAGTTGCTCAAGAAGGTGAGCAGAGCACTGAGACAGGCCCTTGACCCCAGGAGATAACTTCTATGAGCCAGGCAGCGGGCAGGAAGGGGCTGGAAAGAGGGTCAGGTCTGATGTATGAGAAGTTGAGAAAGAGAAGTCCACTTGCCAAGCCACATAAACAAAGCAGCCACAGTAGAGGAGGCGGCAGGCAGCAGGGCATGAAGCAGCAAGGTTTGAGCCTTGCTGAGCGCAACCCATCTCCAGCACAGCCCCAGTTTGGACAGACTTGTAAGCATGGCCTGGTGCAGGTTTCCACCACAAGCGGTGGAGCTGTCACACATGGTCCTGGGTGCACTGTCACATGGACTGGTGGTTGTGGCAGCAACCTCAGCTCCCCACTGGAGTAAACCCTGAAACAGGTCCCCACAAAAACCTACAGGTACATCCTGGGGTGAGCAGCTCATGCTCGACAGTCCCACAGGCTTGCTGGGCTCAGCCCTGCTCAGGACTGCCAGAGGAGAAGCCCAGGGAGCCACAGGAGGTGCTGCTCATTGGGGACACTTTTCCCCAATGCATCGGATGGGAGCCTGTCAGTGTCCGTACAACTGCACCGCTTCTCACACATTAATGTGTGCCTGCATCAGTTACTTGCACAACTGTACCTCAGTCATGGCAGATGCCAGGATTACGAAGGCTGATACTGAGCTCTAGGAAGTTGCACCATGTGAACAAGTCCCTCCTGCAGAGAGCAGCTGGGATGGGAGAAAGTGAATAAAGAGGGGATGAAGAGGAGGGGAGACGTTGCAAAAGGCTTGTTTGTCCGCCCACTGTCTCCCTTCTATCCTCGTCCTTAAAGCCAGCAGAAAGTTGTCTGAGGAAGCTCAGAAGTCTGCACATGCCAGCGTGCTTAGGAGAAGGAACAAGAACTCTATATTTCATCATGTGTGTGCCATAAGTCCATATAAAGCTCCATGTAAGACCATATATACGTTCACATCCATACCAAGTCCTCCTTGCCTAAATGCCATCAGAGCTGGGAGATGTCATGCATTTGACTTTCTCCCCATTCTCACCAGCTTTCAGTCATGAGGCGAGTGGAGGTGGAGGCACAGCTGACCTCACTGGGGAGGAAAGCAGCAGATGTCCTCCAGCTGCAGGTATTGAGCAGCCGGGAACCCATCACCAGCCACTGCCTCCCCTGGGGGCCTCCAAGATGGGGACTTCGTTCGTAGGCTCATATTGATCCTGCAGCCTGACAGCTCCTGGCAGAGACTTGTCGTGTCCCACAGGGTTCAACCCTGAGTCACTCAGGGTCTTGGCCAGGCTCACTGTGGTACAGCCCTGTGCTTTCCTATTCCAGGGCGGATACTGAGCCTCTTGCATATGCCGGATAATATCTGCCTCTTTGAGGAGCTCCATCAGTTTCCATAGAGCTGATCCCAGAGCGAGATAGTTGCTATAAACTCAGCCAAGGCTGCCATGATCAGCCTTAGCTTTCATGTCTGGGAAACACAGGCGTAGACCCACAGCACATATGCCTGGAGCAAATGGCAGCCATGCCACCTCACTGTGACTCACTCTCATACCTTTAGATTAAAATCTTCCTTCCTAAAAGTGGGCAGGGGAGAAATCACTGGGAGTCAAGGGATGCTGCCTGCAGGTTATGGAGGATTTAATCAATAAATGCCTGAGGCTGTATGGCAGGGGACAAGCAGTTAGGATGTCCTCCTGTGCAGTCCCTGAATGCCTCAGGTGACACCACATTTGCCCACAGTCTTCAAAAGGACCCTCTGGCTTGAACACCACCTGTGTCCTAGCACTGTGCCAGGCAAAACCGTTCTTGTCTCGCTCACAGAGAAACACAAACAGGACAGCATCAACACTTCTGTTCCCTGCTGGCACCATCTGCCCCCATAGCTGCAAAGCCTTGCCAGCTTTGCATCCAGAGAGCTGCTTCCTGCCCCTGGTTCAAGGCAGCAGCAGGGCTGATGAAAAAGCCACTCATCTGTTATGGAGGGATGGCAATTTTGGGTATATGGATGTCACCGCCCTCTTCAACACCTCTTGCCAGGGACAAGGGGGGATCTGGCCCTTTGGAGTTTCCTCTGCAGAAACTGTGAGATACAGGAACCACAAGGGCCTTAAAAATACTTGCTTGCAAGCCCCCACTCCATGCATGTTGAGTCAAGCTGGAGCACAGGCTGAACAAAGAGGAGGAAGCTGGCAACCCGACCACATGCAGACAGTAGCTGTGTTTCGCAACAGTCCAGTCCAGCCAGCAAAAAACGATTTTCTGTGCATCAGTACCCCTTGTACTTTCAGCATTGCAGAGGTATGAAAACAGGCTGACGCAGATGACTGGGGCTCCACAAGTTGGAGCCCTGATGCTGCCCTCCATTCCTAGCAGTGCTTCAGCAGCCTGTGGGATGCTGCTCCATGAATCCTGCCCTCTTTTCCCTGGTCCCCTTCCTGATCAACCAAATGGGGTTTTGCCTGCAGCTTTGGTCAGTCTGAATGCTGCTGAGCACAGCCCAGGGACAGAGAGAGGCTTACAGCCCCACCATTACAGGCAGCAGAGGCTTAATCCTCTTGATCACTAGTTCTGCACAGAGGAAGCTTTCCCTAGGGAATGGGCTTAGAGGTGCAAGGATCAAAAAACCTGGAAGATTAAGAGATTGAAGGTTCCCTGCCTTCCTCTGTATCTCAAACCTTACTGCGGAAAAGAAATAGCACGGCAGGGGTAACCCAAAATAGAGAGTTTTCCATTCCAATAAGCGGTTAATGATTACAGAGCTCAACTTTTCTCAGCACTTCAGTTTTCTTTTTTGAGTTGCTTTGTTTTTTTCCTGAAATCAACAGAAACCTCCCACTGCTCCCCTGAAGCTTCCTGGAAAGTTTACCCCTGTCTCTAGGCTATTTCTGCGGTTCAAGAGTAGCCTGAAGAGGCCAAGGGCCTACAAGAAGCCAGCTGTTTCCAGTAACCTCCTGCTGTCTGGCTGTGTGCAGCTGCTTGGGGTGGACAGAGGCGCTAGCAGAGCTGGAGGATGGTTCCCAGAGCAGCAAGGGTGGGCGTTCATTTTTTCATACTCATCAGTTACTGCATTTCCCTGACAAAAGCCAGCTGGGTTGCCTCTCGAGAATAACAGAGCTGGTTAGTACATGCATCCTGGATGCATGAGGAATACAATGCCTAGTGGATATTTACACCATGTTACATTATGTCTAGTAGTGATCTCACTTTCTTCAGTGAAAAGGTGCAGGTGATATTACTATTTAGTTCTTCCTTGATGACCATGTGAGAAATCTGGAGCATGGCTCATGCATGAGGGGTCTCTTCTGTTCATATGTGGACTGTTCTCCCTGCTGCTGTTCAGCTTATGTGGGAGGGATACTTGTAAAAGCTGAAACCTTTCTGACAGAATAAGTGCAGGCAGGGATGTCTCACACACCCTTCTGGATCCTTTGCCTCCACCCAGCCTGGAAGAGCCCACAACTAATTCAGCCATCTGGTGGGGGTTATTTTCAACTAATCAGGAGCTAAGGGTATGAAGCAGATATTTTTACGGCCTTCCCCACAATACTTCTTCTTCTGACTGTAGTTCACTTGGTCAACAGCTCCAAGGAAACAGGCTCATTGAAACGAGACGCACAAACCAGCTCACATGTATTCCCAGCTCTTACTCCTGACCCACACAGCAAGGAAACTTGCTGTAGGACAGCTTTTGCCTTTCTCCCCACATCACACTGATGTGATGGAGTCATAAGCAACTGTGTGATGTCCAGCAGACAGAACATGGAATTTTCCTCAAGCCATTGATACCCCAACATACAACATCAGGAACACAGAGCCTTTCTCAAGCCACTGATACCCCGACCTACTGCAGCATTCAAACCTAAGGTAGCGTATTCCAGCCATGCACAGTTTCTAGGACACACTTCTCTATTCTGGCTACAGTTGGTGACCTGCACATTGGTGTCTGACAGCTACATGGCCTTATGGATTGTATAGAAGAGGCTGTGCTGGTATTTAAGTAGCCTGGGTGAGTGCATTATAGAGTCGAGATGCAAATAACTGCTGTCTTCAAAGCTCCTGGCAGCAGGGTCATACAGCTGAAGAATCTGGAAAATGCAATTCCCTCCCTCCCCTCTCCCAAAACAGATGCAAATAACACCATACCTCCAGAAAATGACCTGGCCTTGGGATGCCATGGTCACGGCACCTACGAAGACAAGACAAACACCAGGTGGCCGAAGGTCCCCCACTGTTCAGCACAGCCCCTGTCCTTCGCATGATATGTGCTCCTGGGCTGTCCTGCTTAAATAACTGAACTCAGCCAAGGAGTGGTGAGCCTAAGCAGTGAACTCTCAGGAATGAGGAAGCAGTGAGCATCTCAGCTCCCCCCACCAGGCCAGTCAAAAGCAGGGAGGCCTGGTTAGTCACTGGGGCAACAGGAGAGTCCTCTTACACCTTCCATTAAGGAAACATGTCTAATTTAAAATAAAAAATAACACAGCTCATGGTTTGGTAGCCAGCTAATCCTGGGGTCAGTGTGCAGCAGTCTCCCATGTAGATCCACAGCTCACCCATCACTGGTGGGTTGTGTTAGCACAGCATGTTTTATCCAGGACTAGCTCAGGTCTCCTTGCTAAAATCTCCAATCGTGCTGTTGGCACTGGGAAGAGAGGTCACACCTGTGGGTCCCCTTCTTGGCCCCATTTGCAATGTGCATCTTCCCGTGCTCCTCTGTGCTGTGCTAAGAGGCTCCTCCCAGCTCAGTAGTGCTGTCAGAGCCACAGAGGTTTGGCAGTGGCCTCTTTTCTGCCTGCTGTCAAGGAAAGAAACTGTTACAGACTCTGCAAGCCTTTCCCTCTGTGCTTGGACTCACTCAAAGCTGGGGGCAGAATGAGTAGCTCTTGAGCATAAGAGGTTGAGAAGGGCAGAGAGCTTGCAAATGAGTAGAAAAGGGAAGGCAGTTTGCATCACCATATTCAATTTCCCAAAGTGGAACCTGTGATTCCTGTCATCTGTGTGTGGACTGCGTTCCAGGGAGGATGGAGAAAGGGGAAATTTTGACAGTCCATAGCCATCTCCAGCAAGTTTGGATGGTTAGTGGGAGTGAACACCTTTCCTATGCAGAGCTGAGGATGCCCAGAGGAACTGGGAATAGTCCAGCACCTAGCACCAAATTTCTCTCTCTGCAACAACCAGAGGTTAAAATCAAGACCAATTATTACTGGTCAGTGATGACCAAACCAAGTGCAAAGGCTGAGTAGGGTTCAGGAAGGTTTACGATACCCTGAGGGGCACAGTACCCTTCTAACTGTGCATATGTGAGATTTCCAAAGTGTGCACTTAGTCTTTTGGACAACAGTTCAACTCCAGAAGAGCCTGTTCACCCCTACAAGGGACAAACATAGCCAGGTGTGGTGCATGCCATGTAACAGAATTTTCTAGACAGTAGAGAGGGGGCTGGAAGGGGCTGTGGCTCTTGTACAGGCATCCAAGCCAGCAAATTATTCCAAGGCATTTAGCAGCCAGGACTCACCACTTCCAGCCTCATCACACCAGGATGAAGTTACATGTCACAGCTTGTGTTGAACCTCTTCCCACGTCCCACCACCCTGCACTGATGGGAGCACAGATCTGAACCTCCACTAAGCCTTGCCATCTGTTGGGAAACACAGTAAAATTAGAAAGCAAATGGTTTCCTATTGGATTAGGGTGTTGAATTGGCTCCCTATGTGGTCAGAGGAGAGTCATATCTGGTGATACTGCTGGTGGGACAGGACTGCACGGCCTGCAGCAAGAACAGAGGAGCCAGGGTGGAACCTTCTCCTTTCACAAGTGACTAGCTGTTGGGTTTACTCAGCCATTCATGTGCTGCTTCAATGTGAGTTCTTGACTGTGAAGCTAACAGCTCTCCAGGTAGAAGAGCTACCTGAATGCCCTGAGCAAGGTCTGCAGCAGAGGTTAGAACAGGACCTGCATTCAATCTTGGCTGTTACTGAAAGCACATCCTTCATCCTATGGCCTCCAAGTGAAGTTCAGGAGTGGAAATCTTTCACCTGAGAATCATTGTCACTCTTGGGTTGTTGCAATAGTTCAAACTTATAAAGCAGAATTTATATGGTTTCCACTTTCCTTCTGCTTTAGTATGGATTAGCCCTTTTCTATCTGAAAAAAAATAAATCTGGTTTATTTTGTAGTATTCTACTGATTACTAAACTTGTTGAAATTAAGCAGAGCATTACCAGAAACTAATAGCTCAAGTCCATAGTGGCCTGGTGGGAAGCGCACATTAAGAAATATCCTGTTGCCTTCAGTGACACCTGATTTGCAGCTGCCTTTGGTGCAGTGCACCAGTTAACTCCAGGTTGTAGCCACAGCACACCTCACCACACAGTCAGAGATCAAGTCACTTCCATTTCGGAAAAACAGGTCTGTTTCTCAGGCACAGGCAGCCCTGGTAGAACCAGGGCAAGTCCCATTCACTAGGGTAATACATTAATTTCTGAGCAGCTCTGATGCTGGAGCCTACTCCTCTCTGTATGTTTATACTGAAAAAAATAAAAGAGGTATTCCAGATATTTCCAAGGAAATCAAGGATCTGTTACCACATAGTCTGCCCAGGTCTTACCACTTTTGAATCTATTAGCAAAATCCAGTGAAACGTGACAGCAGGATCTGGTCCCATATGGTCTGTGAAAGCTGGTGAGCACCTGGGGAAGAGGGACGTCAGCTGTCTTCACTGGGGAGAAGGTGACAGCAGGCACAAAGTGCGACCAGTTTTGCTGGGCCCACCAATCTGTGTCCTACAGCTGGTCACAGCACATGCTGCCTCTTGCCTGCGTGAGGGAACATTGGGGGCAGGAAGGACTGAAGGTGGGTCAGGGCCCAAGAAGATGTTCAGTGGTCTGGGGGAGGCACAGGCACAAGAACCAGACTGCAGTCGCTCTGCCCTTCATAATACAACTTGTTTCTTTCTTCACAAATAATAATTCTCTCAGAGGAGTTCCCTTACTTATGGCAAGTCTGTGCCTTATTTCAGCATCACTGAAAAGCTGAAAGAGCTATCAGTGGAGGACAAGAAGCAGGAGAAGATGGAGTTGTGGCAAGCTGACAAGCAGATGAGTTTGATGTAGTGGTCAAGAAAGGTGATGGTGGCCAGCAGGCTGAAAAAGATGAAAGCTATCCTTGGGTTTTAGCCAAAAAATGTTGGACACCTTTAGAGCCTTGTGCTCCCACACCTGTAACAATGGTGTCAAGATGTGCTTGAGAAGCACCCGAGATGGGAACAGTAGTGGCCCCACCCTGAAGGCTGGAAGGAGGAGAGACTGGCACTGCCTTTTCAGCTCTGCCTGTCCTCAGTCTCACTAAAGGACAGCTGGAAACAGCAGCACTCAGAATAAGTCCTCATCTCTCAAAACAGGGAGGTGATGAGCCACCCTTAGCTGGAAATAGGAAACCCTCCTATGCTGCCTGTGAGCCACTGCCAGGGTCTGCCTTGACATGGCACTCCAGATGGTCAGTGCACCCTTGTGAATCACCTCCTGACATGGGAAGGCCAAGAAGCCCTGCTAAGCCAAATTCTGCACTGCTCCTGCAGTCTTCTGAGGACAAACTAGACCCTCATGCACAGAGCTGTAAGTGCAGCCATGTGCTTTGCCTCCTCCTATTACCTTAGCATAATACCAGACTGGAGTCGCCCTACATGGAGCCTTCCAGGCTGCATGGCCTCTTCCCGGGTCTTCTATAGTCTCTTGTTCTTTTTTCCCTATTCAGAGAGTAAGTCCTCCTGCTCTTGCCACTCAAAGCTCCTACTCATGTTTATCACCATTTATTTTCTCCCCCACCCCACCTCCCCCTCCCACCCCAAAACTTTGGAGACAGGCGATCATATCAGCAAAGTTTTTTGTCCTCATGCCCAGTCCTCTTTGCTCAAACAGAGTGGTAGCTGGTCAGTACTTTATAATCCCTGGGACTAGGGGAACCTTCAAGTCTACCAAAAAAGTTCCCAAAAAAGTCAATACAAGGGCCTGACCCTGGCAGGATTAGTACCCCATGCTGTCTGAAAACTCCTCTCCCTGTGTTAAATATAGAGGTCAGCCCAAGCTGACTGCAGTTCCTTGTAGGGTTCGCTGGTGTAATTCTTACAAACAGCTTCTTGGAAAATGTCACGACAGGGTGTGTAAGGGATGCCTAACACAAAGAGAAAATACATTCCTCTGTCTGAGAGGACCAAGATGTTTTCAAACAGAAATTATGTTCCTAGAAGGCTGTGCTGCCCTTAATGTGTTCCCACTGCTGCACAGCATGGAAGCTCTGAGAAAAAACAATGCACATGTCAGGGGCAAGAAATAGAAAGATGCAGAAAATGAGACATTACGGTTTACACCACATTCTGTACTGAGTGCTGACTCTGCACATAGCAAGGACAAGAACCAGATACTGTTTGTTCCATTAAAGGTTAACTCAAACTTTCACTTTGAAATTTCAGAGTCAGCAACTTGGAGACTTAAATTGCCCAACTTGGAGATTTAAACTGCCTAACCTTCCCTGTTTGTTTGACAGCCCTTTCTGGATGATTAATGGAAGGCTATAAACAGCATTTGCATAAGGATATCTATCTCCTTTGCTGGGAAGAAGAGGTTCCAAAACTGGCTTTATAAGAGGAACAAACAACAAATGAGTCTTCTAGGTCTGAGCAAGCAAACAGACAGCACAGTTTTCTACTATTTACAAGCTGGCTATCATCAGCCAGAAAGCAAGAACCAGTCCTTACTGTTGACATTGGAGCAGCATTCCTTTCCCCAGATGACCAACAGTCAGACCTTTGTCCCCACTCCAGCTCCCCGGGCAGTATTGGAGCCCCTAGCAACACACACCTACTAGCAAGGTTACCCCCAGGGCAGTAGCGTTCCCAACCTCAATGACACCAATGTGTTTTGTTCAGGAAATATCCAGGGTGTCTGCTTCACCCAGGCAAGGGGCAGGCAGCAATTAACAGGTTAGCAGTTCCACTTCCAGGAAAGTGCCTCCTCCTCCTCATGACAGATGCCATTTCCCCAGCCATAGCTTGGCAGCATAGCTACATCCTCCCGCCCTGTGGAAAACAGGACAAGCTGTTCTTCTAAAATAAGAGCCTTGCCAAGACTGCACAAGCCAAATCCAGGGGTTTTGCTATGTTCCATCTCCTGCTGCTGCCCTTCCTGAGTTGCCCCAGTTCAGGACAGACACCTGCAAACTTGTGTGTACGGCTCCTACTGATGCTCAGACTGTCCCCAAATCTTCCCTTGGTGAGCTGGGTGCTCTCCTGGCTCCCACATCACCCTCAGCAGCACTATGTCCCACACCATCTCCATGGAGAACAGACAGACTTGGTGAATGGCATTCTAATTCCTGTTCCCATCAGCACCACAGGTTTTCCCTGAATTTCCTTCAGATATGTTACTAACCCACCTTGCTTCTAGATTGCAGGGAGAGTGTAATGAGACTACAGCTCACTTGGAGAAAACAGAAGAGCTGCAATCACAACAGCAGCCTGCAGGAGTGTGACTGTGCTATATGCACACATCCAAGGTCAGAAACCAGCCACATATCTAAGAGGGAGGAAGAAGCCATATTCAGGCTGCCAAGCCTTTCCAAGGCATGAACACAAATCATCTGGAATGTGCCTCAACGAGTAGCTTTGGCCTCTTCAAGAAGGACAGCAGAAATTGATGATCCTTCAGAGACAAATCTTGACCCTCCTGTGAGGTAACTGCTCAGACTAAGTTTTCCCCTGACCCCACAGGCCTCCAGTCCTTGAAAGTGTAGGCACCAGTGCAATTCCCAGAGTTTGCTCCTGTTCAGGCACAGAACAACTTTGCATACACACCACCAGGTGGAATATAAGGCACAATTTTATTTTTCCTCATCCCTCTTTCTCAGCTCACACCCATCATGATGTTGTTCTCTGGCACCAAGGCTATGCAGTGATCGCAGGGATCCTCGTGGTTTGTGCTGATGCAGCAGTCAGCAGCAGTGCCCTGGGCTCACAGGAGTTCACCTGGCTGCTCAGAGCACCACTGTTCTGAGCAAACTTCTCTGCTTGGTGTTGCTGGGTGGTCCTCCCAAACACTCCGAGCTTTCCTTGACTTGTCCACAGCAGGACCAGTGGGGGCAGCCAGGGTGACCTTTGTGTCCATGGCCACAGCCTTGGTAGCCACCTGTAAGTGAAGAGGCACCATCAGCTCAACCCAAAGTGGGACAGAAAATCCTAGTGCATCAGAAGCTTACAGAAAGTGCTTCAGCCCCAGGATTTCCCTAAGGTGAGGGGGCACATGCTGATGAGAACACAGCATATTCAAGGCCAAAACTGTCAGCCCTCTTTAAAGAAAGGAGAATAACCAAGGGGAACTCCCTATTCCAATCACTGGGGAAAGCTGAAGATTTCCATCCCCTTGCCTGTTGGGTGATGCAGGATATAGGCCTGCAGAACCCTGTACCAGCCACTAGTGGCTATGGCCAGAGCAAAAGATCAAGTGCAGAAAAAGGAAGAGGCTGGTTCTAGACTACAAACATGTAAAACACACAATAACACATGCAGGTCAAGGACAGGGAAACTGGTTAGGATTAAACAAATAATGGAGTTGAACTCTTATCCTAAATGAGGAGTAATGTTTCTCCATAGGACAGCATTGGCATCGTGTGACACAGCCCAGAAGCTCCCAACCTACCAGCACTGGGATCAGGAACGGTATGGACACAGTACTGATTGGCCTCACTGAGAAGGGCTGAAAGACAGAGCTGTCCTGCCCCATCTCCTGCAGAGCTGGCTCAGGTCTCTGTCTATGGAGTGTGCTACAAAGACCCTTAGCAAGTCCTGCTGCATTTCTCACTGCTGCAGTCCCATCCTCCCAGAAGATACATACCCACAGGTTATCACAGGCCTGGTGCATGTGCAAGGCAGGAGTTGGGCTGGAGTATCTACTCACACCTATCTACACTAGGGAGGACTGAATGCAACAAACTTTCCTTACACCAGCAGCATGGGGAAAGCTGAGTGCTCACCTGGCATGGTCCCCCCACAGGCACAGCGAGCAGCTTTCTGCCCTCCGCTTGAGCAAAATGTGCAGCAGTGGAACACACCTTGGTGCTCACGGAACTTGTTTTTCACTGTCAGAGTGAACGGAGAGCGCTGCAGAGGACAAGCAAGCAGAGGGGCTACTGCAGTGGATGCTATGGTTTTCAAAAACCAACCAGGTGACCCTGTCAGTCACATATCACTAAGCACAGTCTTAACCTGCTATGTGGTAGAAGCAATCCTTAGAAAGATTTAAAGCAAATACTTAGAAAAGCAGATAAAGAAGCAGTGCAAAAGAAACGAGAAATGCTACCTGTACATGCTGCCCTTTCACATAGACGCAGACAGCATACAAGCCAGGCTCATCAGGGCTGTAGGAAATATGGTAGGTCCCATCACCATTATCACACACTGTTGGCTTGACTGCACTAGGAACAGAGAGAAGTCCAAGAGGTCAGTGACCAGCAGAAAATTGCTCTGTGTGTGAGCTGCTGTTTGGCCTAGATTTGTGATTGGTTCCTTATCCTCAGCCTTGTCTAGCAGCTGCAGGTGGCAAGCGAGCTTAACAGGATGCATGAGCAATGCTCAAGCAGTGAGCAGCTTTCACATACAGCTGCTACTGGGAGCTGCAGTAGCCATACAAAGGAAGTCACATAAAGCTAGCTGCACTGCAAGGATCTGTAGCAACCCTGAGCACTGAAAGAGCAAAAGATGACAGACAGCACACTTGCAGGTCAGATTATCCCATCACATAAGAACCCTCAGAAATGGGGGAAACTCATGGCTTCAGAGAGTAAATACCTCCAGAAGAGCCCACGAATAAGACAGGACATAAACAGGGCAGGTTTGAATCACTTCAACCACCGTTCCAAACCCAATGGCTCCTGACTCTTCTCTTCAATGCTCTGAAGCATTCTAGCTCCCTGCAGGTGAACTTTCCCTTTCGAAAGTGAAGCTCGCTACATTTCACAAGGAACCCTGGTAGACACAGTTCCAAGGAGAAAGCATCAACTAGTTACTCAGGGACTAACTGCCTGTTTCGCAGAAAGACAGAAAGAGCTTTCCATAGACTATTATCAGGCAGCTCTGCATAGAGAAAGGTGTTCTTCCTAACCCCCACTAATTAGTCTCTTGTGCCCCATGTGTGACAACCTTCCAGATTTGCAGATTGCATTCCCCACCCCCCACCATTTCACATCAATATGGCTGCCTACATCATTTCCTGCCATGAACTATGTGTTGATACTACACCCTCTTCTGTAGCTGCTGTGCCTCAGCCCAAAGCCAGACAGCTTTCAGCAACAGATGTAGCAACTGCATACGCACAAAAACAAGAAACTGAGTTAATGTGGCCACAGCGACCTCTACCCCATCAAAAAAATCCACATAATCCTCATGTGCGCACCTTCCTGTGTGCACCTAAGGAAGGAAGGTACATTGGAACAATATTCTTAAATGATGATGCTCTATTAATAAGCATCTGTGCAGCCAGTACTCCTCCTGTACACCCTGTCAACACTCCCTATAGCAAGGGGTTTTAGCACCCCAGTCCTTTTTTCATCAGGTCCCACCACCACCAAGTTACACTGACATCTTGCTCCAGCTATATTGTACGTATTATCAAACAGAACAGATGTTTTTCTTAAGAACTTATCCCCCCTTGGTTCTGCATTTGTGCCTGGAACCTCTACAGTAACAAGTGCAGCCTGGAAACGATTGCAAAATATTTTTTTTGCCATTTGGTGATTTTCAGTGTGGAAACACTTAGGAGCTCAAGTGTGGTCTTGCCTACTTTTGCTAGAAAACCCCTGATCGTGTTAAAGTGCTCAATGCTTGCAACTGCAGGAGAAAGCACAATAAAGTCCTGACAGATTCTTCCTCCAGAACAGGAACTAGGCACTTCCATTAACTGTCAGAGGCTTCTGGGCTTGGCGGACGGTATGTCTGACTTGGGATGATCTTTCTGGGGTTGCGATGTTTTACACTCGCTAGGTGTGAACAAAAGCGGGAGCCCTGGGTGTCCACTGGCAGGAGTGAGAAGGAGCAACAGCTCACTCTGACAATGTGTAACATGCACTGAGAGCTGAATCCTTTAAGAAGTCCCAAATCACTTGAAGACTCAATACAAATCTGAACCAACACTGCCAAGCTCCAGCCTGCCAAATATAACCAGTAGTTAGCATTGCTATACTGGTGGGAAGTACAACACTGCCTTTTCTCCTACAGATTTTGACCCACATGCTGAAGCATGTTCTCCCACCTGCCCAAATGTAGGAGGGAACCAGAAAGGCAAACCCAGTGAGCAGGGAGTTCTCAGGTGAAATACCCACCAGTCCCTTTTGTCCTTGTGGATGATGGTGACCCGCACAGCCTCTCCTCCTCGCCCTATCCGCTCCCCTGTGGTGTCATTGCAGAGCAGGGTAAAGCCAGTCAGCTGGTTCTGGCGGGCACTGTGAAGATCTGCAAGGCAGAGAAACAGGACCAGAAAGGATTCATACCAGCCATGACTGCCACCTCCCACCTATTTTGCAGTGTTGCAGTCCCATTAGAGCACAGCCAGGACTTTGCTGCTGGAGCATATAGCTCCTTCCACTCAGAGGGAAAAGTAAATATATGACTGGGTTCAGGAGAGAGTGGACAGTCATAGGTACTGAGAGATGCTGGGCAGGCTTAACCCAGAGGTCTGTATGGACCAGGGTGGTCTTCCTGCCTGCCCCTCTGAGCCCATCAGGCATCTTCCCAGAAGGCTCAAGGTGCACCATGCAACCAGGAGGGAGGAGGAACAGCTCCACTGTGCAGTGTGGAGCTCCAGAGACCTCAGCACTTACAGTTTGTAATGGAAGGGATTGAATGAGCCCTGGGTCTGCCTCATCTGCCCTGCATAGGCCATTACTGACCAGATCTGGCTGGTCTTAATGTTATCTGTTTGTTGGCTCTGCTCCAAGTCCTTAGTGAGCAAATATCCATAAAACCATCGATGCCAGTTATTCCCATGGCAATCTCAGTAGAAGCTGTAAGGGGAATGAATGTACTCGCTCAGCCACAAAAGATATCTGCCTGGGCCCATGCTGTAGAATGCTGGGGCCATGGGAGAGCATCAAGTCCTGCCATGCATCGTTCCCATCCCCCAAGTAAGCTCTGGTCTTTGGCTTAAACATTGCTCTTGCTGCACCTCAGCCTATGCTGAGGTCAGTGACGTTGTGGAGGGCAGCTCCAGTACGCTCTGTACATCTGGCTGGGGATAGCTCTCTGGCTTCCTGTCCAGCATGGCTCCTATAGACCCTCAGCAAGCAATGCAACCTCTGGTATGGCTCTACCTCTGCGCCACGTCAGTGCCTAGACAGCAGGGTGCCAGCAGGGCCTTAAGCTGCACACCACATGGGTACAAAGAATGGAGAGGTGACTTCAGGGAGCAGGACATTCCCATTCAGTTGTTGTACAGCACTCCATTACCTTCACCATGCAGAGTACATCTGGCTGGATCAACCACTTTATTGAGAATGACTCCAAAAACTTCATAGCCGCAACACTGCCCTGCCCTCTCCCGGGGAGAGAACTGGATCCTATCGTCCACACTGGGGTGGGTGTTGTAAGCAACGGTGTTCAGCTTTGCCAGCCGGCTTGCCACCACCCCTTTGGTGATGAGGATTTCCAGATCAGAGCCACTCATCAGCAAGTGCTGTGTGTACTCCACACTTGTCCTCATGTCCAGCAGCAGCTGCTGCAGCTGGACCTTCTGCAAGTGCAGGAGGTTTTCCTTCTGCACCTTCAAGTCATCCAGCTGCTTTAGCAGCTGGTCCCGGTGCTCTTCAATTGCTTTCACATACCCACTGGCAAACAGACAGATCTCTGAGGCCACAGCCTCCACATGACTGCGGATGGCACTGCCCATGTCATCAATCTGGCTCAGCACACCTTCTAGGGTGCCCACATGCTGCTGGGTGTTTTTCAGGAGCTCCCGCAGGGTGTTCCCATGTCTGTGGATGACATTGCTGGTGAAGTCATAGGTGTGGTGTCGGTGCCTGTCTACAATGCAATCCCGGCACACAGGCTGGTCACACTGCTCACAGAACAGCCTTAACTCCTCAGTGGGATGGGAAGGGCAGAATAGAGGTGTCCCAGCCTGGCTGCAGTCCTCAGTGTTCTCTAGCTCTGTCAGGACATGAGAAGCCGTCTTCTTCTGTCTCCTAGAAGAGAGCAATCACATGTCGCTTTATGCATGCTGGATATGAAATGCAAACATCTGAGACCCCTTGTGAATGCCAGTCTGTGCAGACCAAGTCACACCGTGTCCTGCTTCCACCTGTCTCCACTGAAATTCACTCTACACGAATGGACTTGTGGTTTCCTGAGGGCAAGGCTCCACCCAAAAGAGGGCAGTATCTGCAAGCATCTCATTAGAGGCTGCTCTCGGGCTCCCTGTGTGCAGTCAGCATTACTTTGAGACACAAGAATTGTGTGCCCCACCATGGCCACACACAGATTGGGGAAGAGGCTGTCAGGCTGCTCCTGCCAGCAGCCCCTTCATGGAGCCTGACAGAAGTGGAGCAGTTGTAATTACCCCCAGAACCCACTGTGACAAAGGCAGCAGGAAGCCAGGGAGCCCTGCAAAAGTGAAAGCTAGCAGGTGGTGTCTCAAAACAGAATTGCTCACCAACAGTCACTTCGGGAGAGGAAGAGGAGGTACGAGGCTCCTCAGCCAACAGCCCACTGATTTTCACCAGCTTTTAATTCACTGACGCAAATAAGGTCTAATATTGATTAGGGGAAAGCCTAGTTCAGGCCATTGCCAGAAACAGTCTGTGGTAAAATACTTAATATTTTGAAAGCCAAACTCCATTTCTTTCTGGCCACCAGGTTAGGTCCTGCTCAGATGAGACAAAAGGTGGCACACAAAGAACCTGTTACGACCCAGGAAGCCACCATCCCAGAGGGCAGCACTAGAATATTACCATTTTATGCTATTTTGGACACTGGGAGATAGTTACTGAGTAGGATGTAAAAGCTTGCTTTCCTTCCTTGTCTCCTGCACTAATGACTTTTGGCAGCTGCAATGGGAGCTCCAAGCCATAAGCACAGAAACACTCTAAGGACCAAGCTCTATAGAGTTGCTCTGGCAACACAAAGCAACCTCACCACAGGGCAGGACATGGCCCTTACACTATTCCTTTCACTTCCCACTAATCTCTCTTGGGTCCAGCGCATTTTCAAAGCCTTCTGGCATTATTTGCACAACACCCTTCAAATTCACACTTCTCTGACTTCAACCTAAGACATTTCTCACTTATTCCAAGCAGCACAACTGTGGCACTCAAATTCTTAGAAATCTTCCCTACACACCAGCAAATAAATTCAGAATGGTTTTCCTTGGCCCTTGTTCTGTTCTGCTCTGCCAACAACTAAATCAGGGCCAAGTCTGCAGATGCTAGTGGGGTGAAAAAAAGGTATTAGTAAATTAGGCAGGAAGTGGGTCATCAGGACAAATTCTACACTGCTTTACACTTTTTGCAGATAATTCTGTCAGTGCAGCAGGCTGCTATTCAAGGTCGCAGTTTATCACTTTTCAGCAGCTTGCATGGTTTATGAGGCATTAGCTAACCAGAATGGTATGCTCAAAATTACAACCCTGAGCAGAAAGGTAACTAAGAGTCTAAGACATGATACCGCAGGCGCCAGTATCTGCAGGGGGGAAGAGCAGCAAGGAATATGCCTCAGTTCTTTCTGGTGAAATAATCTGCTAATCAAGTGGAAAGGAGCACCAAACGTGGAGGGAATAGGCTGAGCTGATTAACCCAGGCTAAGAGGCTTCCCTGGCCAGTGTTACTGGGTGTTTTTCTGATCCTGCCTGTCACCTCCTTGCTTCAGAAGGCCATTCAGACTTCCTATCACTTTTCTTCCTATTCTCTGCCCTGCTGACAGGCCAGGGCAGTCACCTCCTCCTCACCTCCTACCTCTATTGCACTCATCTCTTCTTCCTGCATTCCTGACACAACCCTCTCCAAGGTACACAGCTGTCTTCTGCTGTCACTTCTTCAGCTTTCCCATATTCCAACAAAACTAAACCCTGCGACATCAGGCACACTGTGGAGCAACAGTGTTACTGCTGTAGGCTCCCAGCCTCACAGAAAAGCTGAAAATGCACACAAGATATGTGAACAAAACAGTTAACAGGCAAGCACATGGAGAGATCATCAGAAGGTAGGAACCACAGCAGGCAGACTAGTGTCAGGACTTCCATTTATCTCCTTTCACTTCACCTACGGGTGCCTTTGCACATATGCACAGTAAACATTTCTGGAGGTGGAGAGAAGCAGACCACTGACAGCTTAACTTGCCTATTTTTCCATGGGAGATGTACCTTCGCCAAGGCAGGACAGCACAACACGTGAGGCTCTCCTCCTGATTCTACTCTGCCCATACTCACACCTGCTGGAGGGCTATCAGTCTCCCTGCCCAGCGATGCTAAACCCAGATGCAAACCAACCAGCAAGTGGACACCACCGTAGGTCAAGGGTGGCCTGATTTTGGACTTAATGGCCTCACCTGAAGAGGGTCTGACCTCCAGTTAGCAGCTTGTTGGTCCCCATCTGAGTACAGAGCATCGTCTAGGGAGAATAAAAACCTGTCAGAGACTGAACAAACTGGAAGACACATGGGTTTACTATTGTGGCTAGCTCTGCATGGGTCCCTGCCTGCTGCACCCACCCACACACTGCCCTCACACATCCCGCGGTGGGGTGGCCCCGTCCGGGCCTGACCTCGCCGCCCCCCTCACCTGTGGGCCTGGCAGCAGAAGAGGCAGAGGTCAGCCCCGCAGGTCAGGCAGCGCCTCACGGCCGCCCCGTCGGTGCA
>NW_010203238.1:0-20515 GCF_000695765.1 Mesitornis unicolor
TGCATGGGGTTATTGCGACCGAAGTGCAGGGTCCAGCATTTGGCCTTGTTGAAGCTAACTGAATTCATTTGAACCCTTAACATTGATTTGCTTTAGCTATGTGCCAGCCCCTTTTCCTTATTTACTTTCAATGAATATTTTAACAAATTAATTTTCTGGCATGAATATTTGTGGAAATGGTACATTCTAAATCAGTACAGGGGAATGCTCCTGGAAAAGAAATTTAGTGTTCATAATTGTGCGTATTCTCAACAGAAACCAAATATTAAGTGTTTTGCTTATTCAATTCCATGCGCTGGGCTGCAGTTCAAGAGGTCTCTGCTCAGTCTCTGTCTCTGCCAGACTCCCTGTCTGATCCTGTGCAGCTCAAGCAAACTCTCCAGTTCAGTCTGCTCCTGGGCCAACACAGCTATGCACAAGAGCTGCAGCACAGCCAAAACCTAACCCTCTGATGGTGACTGTATAGAGATGCTTCCCGGAGCAAATAAGAACATAGGTATGGCTGCCTAAAACAGGACAAGTCTACAGATATGCACTTTTAATTGAGGCTGGCCAATTCAGGTTAAAATAACAGTGAGGACTCTCATATTGCTTTGGTTTATCTGATTCAATCTGAATTATCTAGTTCAGGTTAGCTAATCCAAATTAAGAACACATCTGCATTTTTTTGCTACAGAAATATCCATCAACTCTAATCTTGCTCACCACTTTCAGGTCATAGAGGCTATAGGAAAGCCTTTACCTTTTCTTCCCATCCCTAATTACGCCACAATCTATTCCCTTTCTAGACCACAATCATCCCTGAAAGTCTACCCTTTTCCCTGCAAAAGATTAAATGCTAAATTAGAAAAACAGGTATCTCGAATCCCTGTCTTTCAACTCCCTTTGCAAGGCACGGGTTCATCCACACAAATCAGTGATGCAACCAGTTTCATCTGCATATGCTGGGGTTTTTCGTCTACATGAGAAATGTTGGAGAATTAAGGACATCATCTTCCATTTGAACTTTCTGTTGCTGTGACTCTTTCCTCTCTCTCTCTGTTATTTTACCTCTTTCCTCATTCAGCCTAGCAGCACATCCTCTCTTTTTTTTCCTACATTAGCCTATTCCTTATTCCTGCCATGCTTCCCTCACTAATTTCTACCTCCTTTTTTAGTCAGCCCTGTGTCATCCTCATAGCAATGCAAGAAGAGATGATAGCACATTATCCAATTATTTCCTCACACTGGTATGTCAGACCTCACCAGAATCTGTGGCCAGCTGCACACTGATTTTCCTTTCTCCTCCACCAAGTCCCAGGATGGATTACAACCTTCAGTCTGTGCCATCACACCTGTCCATACATTGCCACCACTCCTCCACCAGCCAGCTTTCTGTGCTTTGCCTCTCTGTGCTCATCACTCCTTCTTCAGTCAGATTCTTCCTTTCTCCTCCTTATTTCTCTTTCTTCACCCAGGGCAGTAAGCCAAATGCCTCAGGTCTGATAGTAAAAAAAAAAAAAAAATAGAAGAGAGAGAGATAAAAAGAATTTTTAAAAATCAACTCCTAAGGACTGCATAGGACTAAACCTCATTGCCCCAGATGGTTTGAAGACAAAAAAGAAAAGAAAAAAAGAAAAGAAAAATAAAGAAAAGAAAAATAAAGAAAAGAAAATTAAAGAAAAGAAAATTAAAGAAAAGAGAAGAAAAGAAAAGAGAAAAGAGAAGAAAAGAGAAGAGAAGAGAAGAGAAGAGAAGAGAAGAAAAGAGAAGAAAAGAGAAGAAAAGAGAAGAAAAGAAAAGAAAAGAAAAGAAAAGAAAAGAAAAGAAAAGAAAAGAAAAGAAAAGAAAAGAAAAGAAAAGAAAAGAAAAGAAAAGAAAAGAAAAGAAAAGAAAAATCAGATACAGCAAGCACTAGATAGTCAGACTTTCTGAGAGAGCAAGTAATACCAGAAAACATACTGGGATAATTTCATCCACAATGTACCAATGCAAATTACTAGTGGTAGGGGTAAAGGCTGGGATTTTCAAAAGAGCTAAAGCTTATGTTTTTAAAAGCTCAAAGTCCCATTTTCAAGAGGAAGTTAAGAGCAAAAACCCCTTCTGAACCCAATCTTAATCAGTCAGACTGGCATTCCCAGATCCTGACTTTGCTGCCACCTCATTTTCTTTGGGAAATTCCCCAAGATCTCTCTCAGTGGGTAGGCACTGGCTGTATCTTGGCAGCAGTGAACAGCTCAGCACCTACCTCTTGCCTCAATCCCGGCTGATTGTCTGCTGGAACTGGTTGGTACACAGTGAACACACATGAGCTTCATCACATCTTGTGTTTAGTTAGGTTAGCTGTCCCTTGAACATCTCATTCAAATTCCATCATCAGCCAAACTTGGAGCAAGTTTTAAATGTGAACACTCCCACTTTTAGGGGAAAGCATTGTCATTGACTGCAAGACATGCTGAAAGGTCTTGCCATGCTGAAGTTCCTTTGCTTTGTGCAAAATACTGAAAGATTCACTGTGATTCCAGTTAATTCAGAGTGATTCCACAGCCTATAGATCAACCTTTTCCCAGAGGTGGGAAGCCAGTTTTCAAAGTCTAGCCTTGAGACTTGAAGAATGTTTTGGGAGAGGAAAATACATCAGATCTCTTCTGGTTTTCTCGTTGTTTGTTTGGGGTTTTTTTTACATGAGATAGGACTTAAGCACTAATTCTAAAAGAGGATTAATGGCAAGGTGAGGGAAGAGTCACATCCAGAGGTAGACCCCAACCTCACTTCAGCAATGCAAGGCAGGTTAGGAAAGTCCTGTCCTTTCTTCTCACCACTTATGAGCTGGTCTGAGCATGCCCAAGATAACTCAAGGACACTGGCAGCTGCATATACTGTTCTATAAGTGCCTGTATCACCCCCACCAAAAGTCAGTGAGATTTACTATCTTCTAAGTAATTTAAAGTACAAATTTCAGAGGTATCTTGGAGCTAGATGTTTGCAAATATTTACCTTTCCAGACTGCACTTACATAAAATATTCCTCAGTGAATTAGGAACACAGCCTACCAATTTTCAATTGGATTTGTGCCTCTGAGTCCTAGAGATGCTTTTTCAAAATCCTAGTTCCACAAACAGACTTAGCAATAAGCACCGAAAGACCTGATTTTGAAACTGTTCGCCATCCGCACTCAAGGACATATTCTCACATGCATCCAGTTCTTTGGCTGATACACAACTGAAAAGCCCAGATTTTCAAATATGCCAAGCACACACAACCATTCTTCACCACCCTGTATTCTCTTTGGGAAGGAGACAACTCATCACTGTTTTTCTGAAGTGAGCTTGGTGTTGAGATCTTTTGAAAACCAGGCCCTTCTGTTTATTACTTCTCTGAATAACTCCTATCTTTTCATATTTGCTGACAGAAATTCTACCTTTGTCTCCAAAATAGTCTCATCTTCCTTCCCAGATATCCCTTCTGACTTCAGTAGCAGTAGATAGATCAACCAGTTATTTTGAAAATCCCACCCTCTATACCATGTCACACCAACTCAACACCAATTAAATTTTGGATCTCAAATCTTTTCAAGAAACTGGCTGTTAATGATCTACAGGCAAAGACTATTGGACAAGCATGCCTGAAATGTAAAGCCACATGTGAAAATCACCATATTTCCCCATACAGCTTGTGAAGAGAAGGAGAAAAATATGACTCAAATTAGCTATCATTACAAATAGTGGTCTGGAAATGAATCACAGATGTTTAGATGGAGAATGGGTTTTTTCGTAACACAGTTCTTCTGTAAAGTTCCCATTCTGCATGAAAAGGATCATTTTTTCCCCTGAAGAAACTGATTGTTCAAAATATTAAAGTATTCCAACCATGCACAAAGACTGTTCTGCATCCCTTTGCAATGTTCCTTGGGAGCTGGATTTTGTCCTATGGTGTTCAACTAAGCCAAACTCCTTAAATGAATTACATTTCAAATGTCATATATCTATCATCCTTAAGGGAGGAGACCACAGAGAATCAGTCCAAATAGAAGGCAGGTTTAAAGAAGCTTAAAGAAAGAAGTTTAAAGCCAGGTACTATGGCATCTTTTCCAAACAGAAGTATTCTGGTCTTTCACCTTAAATTTTCTTGTTATTTATATATTCTTTTTTATATTATTCACTGTAGTTACAATTCTTTTCCTTACTCAGAGCTTATGCTATACATGACTCATAAGCAGAAATTTAATAAAGGTCCACTATAATATGTACATTTGGCCAGCAGCATTTGGACCCATGTCCATTTCCATGGCATAATCCTCCTATGCCTGCACAATTCAAATAAGATCTAAGAGTAGGTGAAATTTTCAGCACATATCCATATGTCCACAGATAC
Organism: Mesitornis unicolor; assembly: GCF_000695765.1. NCBI lineage: Eukaryota > Metazoa > Chordata > Aves > Mesitornithiformes > Mesitornithidae > Mesitornis > Mesitornis unicolor. The sequence goes on from NW_010203238.1 coordinate 4,354, forward strand.
AAATCTCCAGCTAGACATGTGCCTTCTTCCTTCTCCTAAAAGACAGAGGTTTTTCACTGTTGTGTCCCATTCCTTCCACATCTGCCTCCTTCACAAAGTCACAGCCACTACCTGAAAAGAATCACACTAAATTGAGATTCAGGACCAATATGTTCTGAACCTGCAACCACTAGAAACTACTAGTTTGTCTCTCATCCAAGCCAGCAAGCTGTGGTTTGTAGGTGGAAGGAATTTCCTCTATTAGTATCATTTGAAAAAGCAGATGAGCTTTCAGGACAGCTCACAAGCCTTTCTTCTAGATCTGAAAAATAAGCGGCAGAATTCAATACTAAATGCAAATTGGAAAAAAAGAAAAAATTGCCTGGAGTTGTATTTAACATGTACCAGTGAGACCATCTATTTAAGAAACAGTAATTGGTGTATGTGAAGGCTGTCAGCAGCATAAAATTAAGAGTGGTAAGGTCCTTGCATCTTTGCAGGATGGGGTAGGAGAAATAATATATAGCCAGTGGAATATGAAGGTGCTGGAGATGGAGTAGGAAATTCACGTGTACCTTAAAACCTTTGATGTTGGTCGCTCACAAATTCTAGTTCCCAGGCATGACAATGGAAAACGTGTTTTCTTCAGTGCAAAAACATTGATTGAGCTAGGAAAGCTCCACAGAAAAAAATATCAGATCGGACCAGTAAATTTGCATGTCTCATTTCTGAGGGACACACAGAGGGACTCTGAAATCCAGGCACCATGAAAGTCGATAGCAAAGCACAGGTTTGTACAGATTCCCTTGCTGGCCTGTGGAAGAAGATGCCTGCTCTCCTTTGACATCTGGCTATTGCACGAAAACCCCTTGTGTTTCCTGATCCCTCCCAATGAGGAGCACTATGTGTACAGCCACTCCAAACAGAGAAACAGAACAGTGCATAATGTGGCCTAATTTCATCCCAAGATTTTCTAAATCAAGTAAAACAGAAAAGTGGTCAAGTCCAGAACAGAGCTAGGCTTGATATGTTTTAATAAGAAACAAAGGAAGCATTGTTTTTCATTGTATTGTTCAAGTGTTTACTAAATAACTCAAATACTTAGCAGTGAGATGCATTTATTTAAAACTGAGTTTTCTGCAAGCATACACATGCCAAAAGGGAAGAAAAAGTTAATCAAATTATTCTGGGTACCACATTTTCAGCACTGTTGTGCAGATGTAAACCCAACCATTTCACCAAGAATGAGCCATATAATAACCTAAACCAACCAGAGTTCCCTCTTCAAAACAAAACAGAGTCAAAACCAGAAAAGTGTACCATCCTGCAACAGGAATGGCACGACGGGTGCTCAAGACTTCAATCACGTGTGTTGTAACCATGCATATAGAGACTGGCTCTTTAATACGTGACTAGGACTCATGATCTGAGTTCAGTCCTCACTCTGCCAAGTGAGTAAAGACATTTGAAAAGTCCCTGAACAGAAGAATTAGATGAAGATTATCTCCCTCTGCCCTACATTAACTTTCTTTATATACTTCTTCAAGCAACACACATCAGCACAGTCAATCCTTAAGCCAGTCCCAAAACCAAACGAAAAATAAGACACAAATTGCCAAATCACTTGTGATGTTTATAGCTGACTTCACTGAGTTTTCTTAAAAAAATTACATAAAATAATATATCAAAACTGATTACTGCAAAAGATTTTCAATTCAAGTAAATACCTCATTCTTTTGGAAAGACATCTCTCAAAAAACTGTCTGATCCACTTTGCATAGGACTCTACATCTTGCCAATCAGATTGAAATACCTGCATCTCTAGGTCACTTCAGAAAATAGAAGGTGCTTTTTTAAACATTATTCTTGCATATCAGATCCCCCACCATAATGAAATGTTTGGAGTTTGAAACTAATGCCAGGCAAACCTCAGGCAGGGCTGAAAACATCTATAAGGTACAACATGTACCTGCCAACTGCACTATTTCCAACTAAAGTCTACGGTCATTTTAAGTTATCTACTGCCCTAGTCATCTACTACATGTACTTGCCCATTTTTCTACCAGATGCAGCTAAATCTCAAAGATTTTATTTTAAAAAAGATAGTATTTACAGTACTTACTTACACACAACCTTTACGCCATATGTTGCGGAATAACTTGCTGCCATTTTAAGTAGCATGATCAAACATACTAGTTCCTAAGCTCTTATAAAAACAAGCATGCTGCAGTGACATATTTCAAAATCTTCTCTTGTTTGGAATAACCACCTTCTGCAAAGAAAGCAGTGATCCAAATCCCTGGTATTAATAAGGAGGAATGCTGCCTGAGTATTACCAGTGACCCTGCAGTTACCATCCTAAGATGTCTAAAATAAACTACTGCCAAAACCAACATCACTCACCCATTCACAGAATATTCCCAACAACTGCAAGTTTGTTCCTGACTTCAATAATCCTTTTAGTCTGAAAAGAAATTAGCACATTAATTTATTCAAAAGATGTGCTTCCTGTCGGTAATCAAAGTCTTTATAAGCATCTGCAGTTTCAGTTGCTTAATTTCTACTGCTGTTAGCACTGAAGAACGTACATATATATGAAGGAGCCAGCTAGATTCTTCTTGTTGGTTGTGCATCCTCATCAAGAATTATTCCCATCAGTTACAGCTAAACTGATCTATACTGTGGTAGGCCCTAGGGGTACCAGGCAAGACCACAGCACCGTACAAGCAAGCAGCAGAAGACAGTCACTGCCCTGAAGAGCTTACAGGCTACATGCACAAGGAATGGCAGATGCAGCAAGACACAGTGACTCATGAATCATCTGACAGTAGCAAACAGAGAACGAAGATTTTCTCACGAGGGAGTTTTGGAAGCTTTGTCAGCTTCAAATAGCCTCTTCCTCAGGATATGTGGGTGGCAGGTTGAAAGCCACTGCTCTAGATCCTAGGATTTCTCCTTTTGTGGAAATCATTGCAAACCACAATGCCACTTGGGGAATATTGCAGGAGAAAACTCAAAGTAAGATTAGTTGCTACTGGCAGAGCAAGGACATCCAGCTGACAAGCAGCTCCTGTGGGACTCCCCTGCCCAGTTGGGACTAGATGTTTCAGCTCTTTAGAAGATGCAAAGCAGAAGGATTGCTTTTGCATATGTGATTTGCAAAGCCAGGACATTCTTGCACAATAAAGCTGTTCTCATTTATGTGGACTAGATTCTAGGAAAAATGCCAGAGACAGCCACTCCATTATTTTAGCAGATTTTAATTATAAGAACAATTAAGAATAATCATTTGCTTTTTCTCCAGTCACAGGACTACATAAATGTCTTTTAATGTCACTTCCCTTAATTCTTCTTCAAAGGCTGCTACCTTTTCTGAGTTGACAGGAGCTGTGTACTCAGCTGCTTTTCTGTACATGAAAATTGCTCTAAATCAGATGGGAAGACATTTGCATGTGAGCTCCTGGGAAGGCAACATTTGCCATTCTCATTTTCTGTCTCTTGACATGAAGAAAAATTGATTTAACTGCAAACTAGAGAAAACAGCATTTTCATTTATTTGTACAGAGCAATTCAAATATTGTGGAAAAGGGAGGTGTTTTTTCACAGTCTAGAGGCAGAACTAATGTCCTTTGGATACAATGAATCTAAGAGACACTGTCAGCTGCTCAGTGTTTATAATTCATTATGGCTTTTAATGCTCAGGCTTGCAATCAAAGACCTGCTGATCTTGAACAGTAAAATTTCCTTTATTTTTCATTTAAGTATCTATGGAAGGTTTTTCCCACTTACAGACTTAATGAGATGGATTTATTTCTCAAATATGAAACAGCTTTGTATTTCCAGGAGCACATACTTAAGCTTCTGGTGAGGACGGGAGCTTTGGACATATCATCGCTGCCTCTGGTTGGCAGGATCTGAGTTAGTTCAGCCCAGATGCAAGCAGCCACACTACAAGACAAGTGTATCCTAGGGATCCTACAAACCCCAAAAGCTGCTGAGTCTTCAGGGAGCACATGTCATAGCTCTTTACGGCACCCTATAAGCTATCACTCAAAGAGTCACAGGGAAATTGGTCTGGTCTCCCCTTTTAGATCCAGGCTGGAAGCTGTAAAAAGGTGCTGAAAGACAAACCAAGCTGGAATGACTTACCTTCCATCCTAAGTGTGACTACCCCAAATAAAATCAAAGCCCATATTCTAACTTTCGCTCTCAGTAAGGTCTGTCACCATTGATAAAAGTGCTAAGCTCACTGCAGGGTTTTTCATGGGACAGAAGTACAACAAACTACTAAAAGCCCAATCTCACTGCGCAGTGAAGGCACACACTATAGATCAAGGGTGCCATGATAAAAGAGAGTCTGAACACTTCACAGCTTGCAAAGTGACACTTGATTTTTTTTTCTTTTAGAAAGTTAAATCTGACAACAGCATATCAGCTTTCCAACAGCAACATTACTGAGAACACAGCTGCAATGCAGCATAGATGTCCTACAAGCAACCGATCAACTGTGGATCTCCACAGTTTCAATTAGCTTCTCAGATCTAAAAAGGACAACAAAATTACACAAGCAGGAAACCATGCTTCCTACTCTTTCATGAAAATCCTTTGAAACTCCTCCATTAAACCAAAGATTTAAATACCTTCCTAGTTATAAAATAATCTCTGCTTGTTTTCATCAGCATGCCAGTTTCAGCCTCTTGGAAAACTCTTCTCTCGCCTCAAGCAAACACATACCTGCACACAGTTACTGAGATTCGATAGCTAGTTACCTAGATTCATTAGCTAGTTACCTGGATTCATGAGCTTTGGTTTGCTACAGAAAGCCCTTCTAGTGCTGCCCAGATGGGTAGAAATGGAAGGGTATCTCAGGAGATCTGAGTCAATGAGTGAAATAAGACTCAGGAGATGTTAATGTGGGTTTTGATTCTGTCTCAGGGTACCTGTGTAATCCTGAACAGGTCATGGAGAACCTTGCTTTGCCTTAGTTCTCCAGCTGCAAAATGGAGTGGTAATTCCCTGCCTCAGAGGAATCCTATGGTGCTGAAATCATGAAGGCTCAGCTATTATGGGGCTGCAGCACTCATAAATATTTAAAAAGAATGAAATCAGGAGGGAGGAAAAGACAGGGGGTTTTAGTCTACCTCAAATTTATTTTTTTCACTATAAGTATGGAATTGGTAAAACCAGGTAATCTGATATTACTGCAATGATGCCGTGACAGGCAATGCTAATCATAACATAAAGGCAGCTGCATATAAAAATGTGTTTCCTTTTTGGCACTGTCTGTTCTGTTGGTTGTCACACACTCCTAGGAGTTGAATGAGCCAAGACATGGGAAAAAAAATCCCATCAACGTTACAACACTCAGTTTGCCTGCTAGTTTCATAAACTCTTCAACTAAGCCCCAGGTTTTCTAACTCTCCAAGGTGTGGACATAACATGTTTGCAGATACTTCCTCTTTGCTTACACTAGAGTTGGAACTTGACATCTGGTGGCATAAATAACAAGAGGCCAGAAATATCTGAAATGAAGCTTGATATTCATATGTATCAGTATTGACTACATGACACACCCCATTCTGTAATGGGACCCTGAGAAAGGTCATGCCTTCCATTTTTAGCATCAGAATTAGTAGCAAGGCCTGCCTCTAACATGATCCAGATGTTTTGGGAAGCCAGTTGCAGGTGTGGACAGTTACGCACCTTATGTCACATCCTCAATTGACTCGAACTAGTGCTGAACTTCCAGGAGGAGGAGTTTACAGCCCTTAGCTATGGAATGCCCAGGGGCTAACCATGCAGGAAGGGGTAGGAGCAGGGGACACCAATTGTCACAAATAGTTCAAGCCAAGACTAGTATTGATCCTACTGACCAGGCATTATTCCCAGTTGCCTTGTGGCAGCAGATTTCTCTTTGGTGATAGCAACCTGATAATAAATAGCAACCAGATAATAAACCTGCAACCACCTTTCACCAAAGAGCAACCTGGAAGGACACTGGCACTCACAGGCACATATCCAAGAGATGTAAGACTGTCTTTTTTTCACTGACCTCGTGGGAGATTACACAGTACCATGTCAAAGAGCAAAGACGAATCTTTTCTCTTGCAAAGAAAGAAAAAAAATTATGCATACAAGCATACACAGGGTAACAGTGAAGACTAGCATGTAATTTGGCCCAAAAATCAAGTGGCCAGTGATAAAGACAACAGGAGGAAAGACTTCTACTTACTTACTAGGACTAAGACTTAATGCCTTGGAAGATGGCAGCGTTCAGTAATTTGATATACAAGACTTCCAGTGGTTAAGCTGGGATCTGGTAGCAACGTTGCACATGTGTTTTTAAAACACTAAGCATTCCACAACTTAAGAAGTCATCTTCTGAATTTCTTCTTCACAGCAGAAACACAAACCACCTTGATAGAAAATCAAGTTGATGTAACTGCTGGCACTCCAGCTTCTGCGTTTCCCCAGACTGACTGGCTCTTCCAAGTAAAATCTCTGCAGGAGAGCTCATACAACTCTAACAAGAGCAAATCCATTAACCTGGTGCACAGTCATTTAAAGTGCCTGGCTGCACACAACAAATGCAGCCTTTGTGGCAGTTAAATATGGCAAGATCTGTGTCACTTCAGTGGCAGGCACTCGCTGCCTAATACTCATGCGGATCTGTGAGCAGTTATTAAGCACATGTTGTCTTGCAGAAAGCATAAAGCTAACAAACATAACAGATATTTCTGGAAGAGTGTGCCATGACTGCTTTTTCACCCAATGTTGTGTGCACAGGGCTTTTCCTTTTGGCAGTACAGCACCCAGCATTTCAAGCCCATAGAGTTAAAATGTTTATTGTCTGCCAGATAGACTGTGAAATGTATACTGTTAATAATGGGATTATGCATGTTTTCTATTGTTTGAAAAATAATCTGAGCATTATCCTCAATACCCTTTTAATGAGTTTTCCTTTTATGCAAATTAGGAAGTCCAGTTTTTCTTTTTAAACACTTGTTGAGATATCTACTTTCAGCTTTACAAATAACAACTTATTTAGGCACATCCTTCAAAAATATTATGAGAAAATAAGATGTGTGCATGAATAGAAGCAAAAAGAACACATTATTGTATGGAACTATGCATATTAACTCTGATCACAAACCTGTATTTCTCAGTGTCCCAGAAATAATCAACAGTGTATGATGATGCAGTTGCTGTGAGTTACAGCTGTTAGCCCCAGTGCAAGAAACAACTACTTTTCTCGAAAATGCGTAACTTTAGGCATATACTTGCAGTTCCTGACCCCAATAAAATTGTGCTTAAATTATTATCTTAACTGCAAATCATGCCACTCACCTAATCTAAATTATGATTTTTTTTTAATTATTGACACTCCCAAGAATTTTATGGGTTTTAAATACACTCCTCACTGCCTGATGGGCAATACTATATCAGATTTTCATATTCTTCCAATCAACCATTCTGCCAGTCACCAAGAAACTGTGACAGCACAAATTAAAATACATATCTTAAAAAGAAAGACTCAGCATGACTACTGCTGTTTCTTGAGTTATACCACTGATGTCACCCATCTATCAAACGTCTGCCCATTTCATACTCATGCCTTGCTCATCCTCCTCGCTGAATCCTGACAGGAATCATAGAACAGTTTGGGTTGGAAGAGACCTTAAAGATCATCTTATCCTACCCCCCTGCCATGGGCAGGGACACCTTCCACTAGACCAGGCAGCTCAAAGCCCTGTCCAACCTGGCCTTGAGCACTTCCAGGGATGGGGCATCCACAGCTTCCCTGGACAACCTGTGCCAGTGCCTCACCAACCTCACAGTGAAGAATTTCTTCCTTATATCTAATTTAAAACTACCCTCTTTAAGTTTAAAGCCATTATCCCTTTTCCTATCAAGGAAGAGCCTTTAAAATCCACTCACACTTCATTCAACAGTGAACATGGACTATGCGCTGGGACATGTCTTCAGTGCTACAAGTACCAAGCAAGGCAGATCTATGTCTTACACTGTACTTCCAATTTCATGTGTGATCATACAGTTTATGTGATTAAGCTCTGGGACTGGTTTTAACTTATGAAATTTAGTGTTGTTTGGGAATCACTGCTTTGGAGGACTTCCAAAGCTCACTTAAAAGTCTTGGTGATTCTGATTGAGTTTGGATCAAGTCGTCAGGAACTATTTCTTACAATTTCTTACACTGTAAGAAGTTGCAGAAATTAGCTAGAGCTGTTGGTACAAGTTCCCAGATTCAAGCTCTGTCCTCTGCAAGACACTACTGGGAACACCTAAATATACCCTTTCAATATGAAAAGCTCTGATCCTCAAGGCATGCCAGAAGTCAAGGATACTGGTTGCAACCTTCTTCTGTAGAGTCTGCTATACATCTTTTTTTATTATCTATAGCTTGAACTAAGCTTATTAACACTAATGCAGCATCAATCTGAAGGTCAAAGGGTTAGAATGTCACTGTCACACATATAACTAATGTGACATTCCTAAATAAGCATAAATGAGCTTTGAAACAGTACAAATCAGACATTCTTATTACTAACTCAGAAACAAACCAGCAATATAAACTCTTCCCTTTCCCCTTGCCCCTGCCATGAAGAACTGCAGCTTGGATTCACCCACAGGTGGCAGTACTTCAGTGGCAAACAACCACACCATAACCACACCGGGATCCTGCAGCACAAAATCAGTTGCAAAAGAACATACGTGCTTATAATGGTGTTAATGTGGTTCCTTAGTCAAAGCAGCTGTAAAATGAGTGAAAAAAGAGAGTGAGTTCTTTGGGTTAAAGATATTTCACAGGGGAGAACAAGAATGAATAGTGGCCTATAGCCACTTCTAGCAAGATACATTGTGGAATGTTACCTGATTTAAAATCATGACATTTAAGAGAATTAACTGATAGAAATTTTTCAGTTCCTCTCCAACTAAGAGGAATGAAAGGATTTGATAAGCTATGGAAACTCACTTACAGAACCCACAGCATTAATTCTTCTGATAAGCAAGCAGTTATTTCTCTTGAAAACGTTCATTGTTCATAAGTAATTTAAGGACAAATTGCAATTCAGGAAAATACATTTCATATCACAGTCTAATACAACATTCAAGAGTGACAGGAAATTCAGGGCAGCAGGATTATTATTTCTTTTAGGTCTAATTCTCAAGGTCTATTCTTAATACTGATTCATAAAAATGTTGCTTTAGTCAAATATTTTTGAAGCTGTGATTTGCTAGTGGTTTGGCTCTTTTGGGGAGGGGGAGAACTTGAAAATATTCTTGGCTTTGCCAGAAAGTGTGAACTTGTTCTTGCATTTGACCTCTTCTGTACAGCATGGACTCAAATACTGGGGCAGCAGAAGTTCCCTGAAAGCACACTTGAGCAAGGTTCTGCTGTGTTAGATGATGCATAATAGTGTTGAGTACTTTGTGTTGGCAGTAATCTGAACATCTCCATCTTTTGTCCTCTCCCATATTTCTCAGTGCTCAGGACTTTTTAAGATGTTGACTTTGTGTCTTTTTATTTCTTTCTGAGCAAGCTTTAAAAACACTTGTATTTTCCAGGTTTCTTCTACAATCATTTAGAATTGAAAAGTTAAATTCTCTTGTAACTCCTGGAGTTCATGTGTTAAGAAAGACCACAACAACTGGTAAAGCATGAAGTAAGAAACATACGGCAGATGCATCCTTGTTTTACTCTACTATAATCTGCATACTAAAGAATTCCTTGTGTCCTACCCAGTTGGAGGCAGCCGACTTAAGGAACCTGCAACATAGCAGAATCACAGTCTCCAGTTGCAGAGAAGGATTGGCGCTACCAGGAGATGAAAACTCACCATGCTCAGCCCAGTTCAGAAAGCACCTCCCTTATACAGGATGTCAACACCCTAAGAAATTACTGCAACCAGCTCAGGTTCTTCCCATTGCACTGCAATTTGGCAGGGCTCTCTTGGAGCTACATAATCAAGCCCTTATTTTCCTGCTAGATTCATGATGACTATGTTTCTCCCAGACCACTCCTTCACTTTCTCAATCTGCTTCTCCATTTTCTACCATTCCTTTAATAAAGGTAAAGCCAGTTTAGAGCTTTCAATAGGCATCATTCAGTCATCCAGGAACCTAATCATGTCTGCTTGTCCTCAGAATGGGCACAGTAAAGGTGACAGCAATGGAAACTTTTCCATGCACTGTCCCACCCAGGATGCCAAGTACCTTGACCTGCAGGTCTTCCCTCATAAAGGCATGAGAATACTTCATTATCCTGTAGGTTGCTCAGTGAGAGCTACAGTGTCTAACAAGGGTGGGTCTGTCAAATGCTGCCAGTTGGGATGAGATCATCTGCCCAATGAGACAGCCCAAGGACTGTTTGCTTCTACCTAGACTTCAAAGCCCACATTGCTTCCAACCAGTAACCAAAGTCTACTTGATTCACACAAATGACCTACAGATTAGGTACCTCACATTTCATTATTGAACCTCTGACCCACCCATTGTCCAGTCCCTATTTTTCCCCTTAACTGTCCAGCTGGATACCCCAAATAAGTTAAAGCACAGTGCCCGAGAATCACACAGTGCTGAATTTCCATTTCTCTAAAAGGCAAATCCCACAGTCACGTAAATATTTCTAAGCTTCAACTCAATAAACACGTCCTTCATGAGACTACAAAAAAAATGACCCATGCTTCAAGACCCTTCATATTGCTGGAGAGATGCAAAGGGTGTGCAGTATAAACAAGAATCAGGTACACAATTTCTTTGCATGCTCTTGTTTTCAGTTGTGCTTAGATTTGTTTCAGCTTTAAAATGAAACTTGAACTGATAACAGATTTTTTTTTCTTAAATCCCAAGACATTCCAGATCAGCTGTGAACAAGTTACTCTTTTCCATTCTCAGCCTACCACTTTTAAAAGGACGCAGAAGAGGAGCTCAGGTTTAGAATCTGGTCTTATGGAGAGGACTTGATCTGTTGCAATGAGCACAGGTGCTTCTGTGTTGAAGTATTAATCAACCACAGTCCCATATGATCACTTTATTATGTTGGTATGGCAAGCAGTCAGCTGTGGGGTTTCTTCAGAAGCTCATGAGGTCACTCTGTCTCTTTAAAGCAAAAATAATTACTCTTTAGCAAATAGTAAGAGCTGGCAGCTGTGATGTTGAGATGATGTAGTTGTACACAGTGGTGATGTGAGATTTTTCTTGTTTCTTAGAAGCCAATACTGCAGTGGTAATCATAATAACAACAGCATTTGCTTAAAACTTTTGGATAAGAGAGGAGACCAATTTTCTTGTAAAAATGAACAGTGATCATAGATCAGAAAATGGCTGTCAGAATTGGAAGCAGTTAGGGTCAGGCTCTGGCACTGAAAATACAAGGTAGCAAACAGTGCAAAGAGCCAATTCCCCTGCACTTACACATATATATTTATATCCTGAGCACCTTAGGCTACTTCCTTCTCCACACCTCCTCGTTAACAACTGGTTATCTTCTTAGTTTTGCCATGGGAAAAATGATGGTATGGAATTATTTACTATTAGCAGGCTCCCCTACAGTAAATATACGGCACTGTATACCTTGGCCAAGTGGGATGGACACTTAACACTGAATCAAAGAACTCAAAGAACCAGCTTGCTTGGTTTTATTTGTATTGGTGAATTTACTGAAAAAATAATTACTGAAAAAAAGAGCCGTCTTCCTTCTTTCTACCACTAAAGAGAAGGGACTGGTAGGACGAGGCAGCTGAACAATTGGATAACAAAAATATCTGGTCACCTTAGCTCTAGGAGGCTTCAGAAGTTTTGCATCTTGCAGTACCCCCATCCTTCTTTACTTCTTAGGTTTGAAACATAAGAAGAATGCCATTTAACTGAAACAGGTAATGCCTGTAAGAAAATGCTGAACCACACTATTCTGGTCAAACTACTTTCTCAGCATGGTCCATTCCATTACAGCTCCTAATTACTGCTGAAGTGATGCTGCTATTTATAAGCAGGCACTCTGCAGCTCCACTGTAGCTTCTCCAGTCTGCTCTGCTGGTGGAGTTTGATATTTGAATAGTTAGAGATGGACTTGGCAACCTGGTAAACTTAAAAGAAAAAAAAAGATAAAGAGAGGTTACTTTACTAACCCTTAACAAAGTAACCAAGAAATTAGGATACTTTCTGCAATGATGGTCATTCTGAGCAGCAAATAAAACTTCTCACACTGTGTCACTCCCTTTCACTGTTTTTTGTGCTTTAACGGTTTGTGAGGGCAAAATGTCATGCAGGTATATATAATTTTGGTCACTCTAAACTCCTTCTAGATTCACAGACACTGAAAGTTGTGCACTGTGTCATCCAAGTGGTAAAAAACCTCAATTTGAAACAAGACTGTAGTGTGACCTACCAGTAACATTTAACATTACAGAGAACAATTAAATATGTAAAATGGGGGAAAAAAATCTCATCAAACCTTTTTTTTTTCCTCCAGATTAGGAAGAATTGGATTCCATAGAAAGTTTTTATTTTGCTTAAAATCTGAGAGATTATCTGCAAGTAATGGTAAGAATGCTCTTACTTCTATTTCAAATCTGCTTTGAGTTGTTTTTCTTGTGTGATTTTTTTCCCCAACATTAAAGTTAGCTTAATGACTATAGAAGTAGTGAAATGCAGATAATGTAACTACTAAAAGTTAACATAAAATCTTTTAGGTTTGGTTTATTTTTATTGACATGGATGGTTAGCATTTCTGATAAAGGAGGTTTGTTAAAGATTCAAGTTTTTTCCTTTCAGTTACTTTATCAAGAGCTCTTGACATATATGTGTAAACATAGATTTATAAACATATATATATAAATAAATAGTATAACCTCTGCTTGTGTTTCAAAGCTGGAAGATATAAGAATGAAATATTTGTAATATAAAAAAAGCAAAAATGGCACTTGAATGTAATCTTTCCAGCATCACTAAGAACCAAAGATGACACAACTCACTTTTTGCAGGAGGAGCTTTTAGAAAAACAGTTGGCTGTTGCACTGGCTTTCAGTTTTGATGGGACTGTTCTGTCCAAAATTTAAACTCTTCTTGAAAACATTGGCTGAAGAGAAGCTCTGCTTTAGCTGCCTCATGTACCCATTCTCCCTTCTGGGCCAGGCTATGTTTCCCAGGATGCAGCAGGACCCTGGTATATAACACAGGATTATTCTGGTTCAGACAGGAGAAGACCTCCAAACTATTCAGAGGGCAAGGAAATATTTTTGCATAATCCTAATTATTTTAGTCCAATTATTCTAACCAATTTTATTATTGACACAGGTACTTATCCTGAAAATTGAGCAAAGCCAACGGATGCAACAGGTGAAACAGCTGCTAAAATACAATAAAATTCAGGAGTGAAAGATCAACTTCTCCGGGCTGAGAACCTCCACTTGACTCCAGTAATCTCTATTCACACTCTAATCTGTTGTGTATATGGGGCATGCCAGCACCTGTCCTTTTGGAAGGGGAAAATAAAAGGTTCACAGTAGCTGTGCTCTTAGTATGACTAAACAAAGAGTGCTGGGAAAACCCAATATATGTAAATATTTCATATTAGAGCTCAGGACACTGACACTACATTGCTGCACCACATAAATAGAAGTAAGAGTTATATGAGTTATTGGCCACTGTATATTTTCCCACTGAATCATAATTATAGATTCTCTTTTACTGTCGCTGATAAGTAATTTTGTGGTGTATCTGGTTCACTATGCAAACACAGCATACACCAGATATCAAAGTGTCTTGTGTCTTAGCAGTGCCAGCCTAGGACATGTGTTAGCTCTCAGTAACCAGGGGCACAGGTCTGAGACTCACAAAACTCCCTGCAAGGTCCACCTCTGGGAAGAAGGCTGCATCAGATGTGGCTTCACATCACAGTCGCCTGCTGGTGTCTGTAGAAATCTCTCATATACTGGTTCCCATGTAGGCTGTGTGAGCAAGAAGATACTGCCTTGATACCACAGGACTTGTAAAATAGCAAGTATCAACCACCAAAGCATCATCTACAAAGGAAGCACCATTTCACAAGGCCACTAAAACCTCTACTTCCAGGAGAAGGCTCCTGCCTCTGAATGCCCAAGGAGAGAGGCATTTCGCAGAGGGTCAGTCTTGCACACTTCCTACTGCCCAGCTTAAAGCACACAGCTTGCTGGCATGTGCCTCTCCTGGGACACACACAGGGAGTCCACACCCTTAACCTGTAGCTGTGAATGCTTGAGTGCTTTTTCGACTCTAGTTGCTCAAGAAAATCTTCCCATTACCTCACAAGTTAAATCAAGTGAATAAATATGCCTCACAATCGCCTTTCTCCAGTTTCCCTCCCCACCACAAGGATTCCTGAGCTGGCATAGGCCAGTCTCACTCCACTGAGGTCAATGCAATTATGCCCAATTATATAAGCTGATGTTTTCAACCTCTAGACTTTCTCTCTGGTACACATTTATTTTCCAAGCCTGGATATAAAGAAGGGTTTAGAATATATGGAGGTGAAGGGCATCCACAACTGGTTTAAACTTGCGCTTCCACCCTTGCAGTTGCATCACAACAGTAGGATTTTTGCAGAAACTACTTCACTGTAGACATCTCCAAAGGGAAGGAGGAAAACTCAGCACATATGTCAACAGCAAATAGATACCACCAGCAAGCAGCAACAGCACAACTGGCATTAAGGTGAGGTTCCGCCTACCCTCCAACTTTTTTTGTACAAGTAAGCACTAGAATAGCTACAAGGAAAATTCAGCATGCAGAAGAGGGTAAGAGACTGTCTGAAGGGACCTTTTCTGTAGAGAGAACCTAGACTATAGAAGACTCATGAGAACTGGTGGCTGAGGTAACTGTGTAATGCTGTAGCATGTTTGGGGAGGAATTCCAGCTTGACTTCTGCAATGACTGACTTACGCCCTCAAGCATGAGATTTTATTATGCTTATCTTGGCAAGCATGACTCTTAGCTATTCACCATAGCCTTACTGCAGAGAGGGAGGACTGGCCTGCAATCATTCCTGACTGGGTGACTGCTAAACCAGCAGTCCCAAAAGTTGGAGGGAAAAGAGAATGTTGATGAGATCATGCCTCAGCTCATCTACTTCCAGCTGAAGTCACAGAGGAGCACAGTCTGAAAGGAAATTATTAACCAGGGAACCCAAGTGACCAGGTATCTCCTGCATTTAGGAACCAGAGTCACCTGGCTAGTACACAACTGACAGGGACATTCCCACAAAAAGGAGCCATCAAAGGCCAATTCTGAGATCCCCTTTCCAGAAGGCTGAATTTCTGAAGTCTGTAACCAACTGGATGCATCCTGTGCATCCTGTCCTGCTGTTCAAGAAATGCTGCTTCAGTCACATTTGAGCATGCAACAATATTGACATAAAGTGGCCTGGTGGCTTAATCACAGGTAGAAGGTGGAAGCATTTCCCAGGAGACCAGGCAGTACCTGACAATGTTATTCTAGGGTGGCATTCTGTCAGGAAAAAAAAAAAAAACACAACAGAACAACAAACAAAAAAAACCCCAAACCAAAACACTAGCTACTACTTTATTCTTTATAGAAGGGACACCAGAGCCCTCCACATCTAGGAATGGTAAATTGCACAGGATCACCTGGGTGGTATCTGAAACACTGCTTGCTCTTTTTCATAGGCAAGGCTTGTGAAACTAGAGAGGCAAGTAGAAAAGAACAGGTATGAAACGTGAAAATATGGAAGGTTGTGACAACATTATATTCCACCCAGATGTCTGGTTCTCTGAAAATAAACAATATGAATAATAATAACAAAAACTCAGTGTGATTTCAGCCCATATGCCCACAGCACAGGCAGCCAACTGCCACCTTAGAGATGGGCACATGGAAAATATATCTGCAGATCAAGGTGAACTAAAGGAAGGAGAACATTAAAAGATCATTCAACTCTCTGACCTTCCTGTCAGAATCATCCGATCAGTTTAAATTGTCTGCAGATATCGATATATATACTTAATATCTCAATATTAAATGACATTATTAAATGTCAGCAGACATGCCAATTTTTAACCAGAGCCCTTTGCTGACTATTGTATCTCCACATGCTTATTGCTTGTGTGGTTTTCATTCTAATCCTTACAGGAATAGATTTGTCACAGAATCACAGAATCACAGAACG
>NW_010203239.1:0-921 GCF_000695765.1 Mesitornis unicolor
TGGGTGGATGCGCAGAGCACCTGCGAGCGGGAGTGCCAGGCTGACCAGGTGAGCGGGGGGGCTGCGGGGGTATGGGAGGGCATCCCCAGCTCCCCCATGGGAAATGCTTTGGGGTGTGGGTCCCATGCCCAGCATTGCAGCTGGTTCAGTTGTCTCAGTGCAACCTCACCCTCCTGAGCCCCTGCTATTGGCAGGCACAAGGGGTGCCCTGGGGCCTCTCCCTGGCCCCCAGCAGGCAAAGAAGCTGTTTGCAGCCCCCCAAGTTCCACCCCGCACCATGCCCTGTGGCCAGGACTCCCCTATGTGCCCCCCCAGGATGCTCCCACACAGCCAAGGGGCTAGGATGAGGGGAATGGGTTCATTGGGACAGGGACCCCCACCGGGCAGACTCCCCTGCTGCCCTTCCCCTCTGCCCCCCCTAGTTTTCCCTGAGGGCAGGAGCCCACCCACAGACTGGGCTCTCCTGGGACAGGAGCCCCGACTCTGGGCTCCATGGCAGTGAGCAGGAATAGCAGCACCAGCCCCAGTTGGGGCTGCCTGAGTGACTCCTCGTCAGTTCATCTGTGTGATGAGTTCTGCCTTCACTCAGCCAGCAAAAGCTGAGAGGGGGAGATGCTGTCTGCTGGGGGAGAAAGGGCCATCATCACTGCAGTGCACCCCTATTCATGCTGGGGGGAGAGGGAACGGACCTGTTGATGGTGAATTGGGACCAGGGTAGCTGTGCTGGGGAGGTCCGGCTCTCACCTAGAGCCCAGTGATGCTAGGGATGCACAGGACTCCACAAGGGACACCTATCCACGCAAAAGCCCCAGGGTGGGGGTGGGGGGAACAGCACCCATGGCCACAGTGCAACAGTGACCCCCTACCATCTCCCCTGCTTCCCCTCGCCGGCCAGGACTGCGAAGACTTCGAGAAATGCTG
>NW_010203239.1:1714-2321 GCF_000695765.1 Mesitornis unicolor
AACAGGAACCATTTCGAGACCTACGAGGAGTGCCGGGCTGCCTGCTTGGGCAGTGCCCGCCCCACCTGTCTGCTGCCCATGGTGCAGGGGCCCTGCCAGAACTGGGAGCCGCGCTGGGCGTACAACCACCTGCTGAAGCAGTGCCACTCCTTTGTCTACGGTGGCTGTGGGGGCACCACCAACAACTTGAGCAAGGAGACCTGCGAGGATGTCTGCCCCTTCCCCAAGAGCCTGCAGTGCAAGGCTTGCCGCCTGAAGAGCAAGATGGTGCTGAGCCTCTGCCGCAGCGATTTCGCCATCGTGGGCCGGCTGATGGAGATCGTGGAGGACCAGGACTCGGGCATCGCCCGCTTTGCCCTGGAGGACGTTCTCAAGGATGAGAAGATGGGCCTCAAGTTCTTCAACATCAAGTACCTGGAGGTGACCTTGACTGACATGGACTGGAGCTGCCCCTGCCCCAACATGACGGCAGAGGATGGGCCCCTCATCATCATGGGCGAGGTGCACGATGGCATGGCCACGCTGGACCCCAGCAGCTACGTCCGGGCAGCCAATGACAAGCGGGTGAAGAAGATCTACGAGCTGATGGAGAAGAAAACCTGCGACC
>NW_010203239.1:2333-5746 GCF_000695765.1 Mesitornis unicolor
TAGGGGAGAGCTGGGATGTGCCAGTGTGGGGGGCTGCAGACCCACCACAGATGGGGGCAGCCTGGCGGACCCTTGCACCAGTGCTTGTATCTAGGGATTGCCATCACCATGTAGTCCCCCCTCCAGCCCCATCTTGAGCCCCAGCCCAGCTCCCCTGTCCCCTGTAATTTATCTGCTGCATGCCCCCTGCTCCCATGTACCCCCCCAGCCCAGTCAGCAGCAATAAATGACTGTGTTGGGTTGTAGAGGGGTGGGACAGGACAATCCCCCAAAACGAAACAAAACAAACACTGTACTGAAGCCTTCAGGCTCAGTGTAACACCCCTGGGTGCTCCCAGAGGAGGATCCAACCCCCCCATCAGTGCTGTGGGGAGGATGGGGGATGAATTGGGGATGCTCCCCCACCATTGTCAGTGCTGAAAGCATCAGGGAGCTGCTGGGGGTGGGGAGAAAAAGGTCCAGAGTTTATTGGGGGGAGCAGCAGCACAGTCCTGGAGGAAGGGAAGTAAGGGGGACAGGTTCCCACTGCCATCAGCACAGCATCCTCCAGGGAAACTGGCACTGAGCAAGAAGACCCTTCACTTGCGCAGGGATGCTGTGCCCTCTCCATGGTCGTTTTCCCCCCCCCCATGCCTGTGCCTGCCTCCTGTGGCAGCTCTGGTGGCTTCTCTGGGCCAGGCTGGGGCCCCCATTGCAAAGGGAGCCCAGAAGGGTCTGATGGAGATTGACACCCCCTGCCCCCACCAAGCCCATCAGCCAAGCCCAACCCCAGCTTGGGCGAGTGGGACACCATCCCGCCACTGCTGTCCCTCTAGGAAGCATCAATGAGGAGGGAGCAGCAGTGCCAGGAAGATGCTGGGAAGATGCCAGGAGATGCCACCGGTGAAGGTTACTGCTTGCGGAAGATGAGGCTCTTGTTGTTGGCTGGCATGTCCACCTGGAAGCACAGCTGGGGCTCAGGGGGGTCCCCACCAGTGCAAGAGGCTGTCCCCCCTGCCGCAGACCCCAGCACCTACCATCCTCTCCAGCCGCATCCCGTTGGCCTGGGCCAGCTCCCGCAGGAGCGCCGTGTCTCGAAGGCCCCAGGCGGGATTGCTGCCGGGGAGTGAGACAGGGGTCAGACAGACGCACAGCGCACCCTCGAAGAATCCTCATCTCCCAAGGGTGTCCCTAGCCAAAGAGGCTCCTTCCTGGCCACTGCTTTAGGTCTTATCTTGAAGGACCATGCTGGGAGGGAGCTCCCTGCGGCTGCAGGCAGCACAGGCAGTGCAGGCAGCGTGGGCAGGAGGGGCCACCAGCAGCCCTGCCCTGTCCCAGCCCCCTCTCCTACCTCTGCCTCAGGCTGCGGTCGAAGTCCACGTTGCTCTGGGGGCTGATCCGGCCATCCACTGCATAGGGCTGTCGGGACACCAGGTCGAAGCTGCAGACGTGAGTCACCCTGTGTGTCCCCCAGACCTCCCCCGGCCCATGGACTGCTGTCCCCACCACACACAGAAGCCAAGCGAGAGGGGACACGGCCTCCGAGAGCGACCATGGGTCCCGCCACCCACCACAGCCCCCTTGGACCCTTCCCTGACTGGGGCGAGGGAGGACAGGACCACCCCTATCCTGGGGGCTAGTGGCCAAAGCCGCCCCATCCAATGCTCAGTTTGTGTCCTGAAAGGCTGAGCCCCCCACTTTTCCCACTTCCCTCCACTACAAGCCATGCCCTCCCATCTGCCCCACTCCGGCATCCCCAGCAACACCCCCACACCCACACCACCACGGGTACTTTGTTGAGCAGTACCCACACCATAGGTGAAGAGCACGCCTCCAGGCTTCAGTAGCACCCCAGCACCCTTGAACAGGCCCTGGGGAAAAAAGCAAGGTGGAGGCCGGGTTAGGGGGCTAGGGATGCCCCCAAGGAGTCCCCTCCTCAGCCCCAGGACCCCCAAACCAGGGGCTAGAGACCTCACCTCAGTGCAGCACAGCTCCGCGATGTGCATCATGTTGATGCTGACGAGGAGGTCAAGGGTGGCGGGCTGGGTGCCCCCCCACATCTCCCAGCCCTGCGAAACGTCTAGCAGGACAGGGGGCAGCATGTTGGGCACTCGCATGGCCTCTGCGTAGGCAGCGATGCTGCGGGCACCAAATCCCATATCAACCCCAGCTGGGGGCATCACCTACCCCCCCCCATGCATTCCCCCAACCCAGCACCCGCTGCAGGCAGACGCAAAACCTGCCCACCAGCAGCATCTCCCAGGTGGAGTCTCTGATGTCTAATAATAAGTTTGTGCTTGCAATACCCCCGGGGGGGATGTGGTCTGTGCAGGGCAAGGGGTCTCATATCGGCAAATTCTTTGATTTGCAACTGGCAGATGAAGAATGGGTGGCAGGCACACAGCCGGCAGCACACGGACAACTGGTGGCACATGGACCGAGAGAACCCAGTGCCTAAAATAATCCCAATTCACCACTGCCTCTCAGCATCCTGCCTGTATGCTGCCTGCACCCGTGCGCTCAGGCTGCCTGCACCCACATGCCCGTACTGCCTGCACCCACTCCCGCCCTGCCTGCAGCACCCACGTGCTCAGGCTGCCCGCAGCGCTGCCTGCGCCCCTGTGCCCAGGCTGCCCGCACACCGCCGGTACCGCTGCACCACCGCCTGGTGTGATTTATGGACATTTTGGCACATTCACCACCCAGGCCTCAGTTCCTGAGGCATCAGCACAGGAAACCACAGCTTCCCAGCCCCAACCCAGGGATTATTTTTAAGCAGGGTGATGGGTGCTGGGTGCCACTGCCAAAGAGGTGATGGGTGGGAAGGACACTGGCTGCATCCCTTTGAACAGGTGCCGATTTTGGCACCTCCCCACTGGCTTTATGCTTTTTCAGTGGGGGAGATTCCTCCCTGCGCTGCAGAGCTGGAGTTTATTTTTGTTTCCTGAATGGAAACCGAACCCTTCCAGCCTGGCGCTGCAATGCCTGGAATGGGCATTTGGCCATGGCTGGCCTTGTGCACGCCGGTGCAGAGCAAATAAACATGGCTCAGGGTGGCGTGATGCCGGAAGTGGGGTGCAAGCCACCCACTGCATGGGTGGGAGCCACTGCGGTGGCCCAGTAAGCCGGGTGCCAGGCACCACCACGGAGCATTGCGGCCATGTATTGGTAACGAGAGGCTGACTGCTGCTCCACAGTGCACGGTTGGGTATTTTGCTGCCACAGTGGGGCGGGCTGGGGGAGAGTTGGATACTGGGCTTTTCTGGGAAAAATAAAGTACTGAGCTGGGGAGCCTGGGCTGTTTGGGAGCTGGATATTGGGGCTTTTTTGGTAAAAATATAGCAAGCATTGACTTTGAAGGCCTGGGCTATCTGAGAGTTGAATATTCAGTCTTTTCCGGAAAAAAATAAAGCATCAATTTGGGGAGTCTGGGT
>NW_010203240.1:0-8505 GCF_000695765.1 Mesitornis unicolor
GGAGGGCTGGCTGTGGGCTACCCTGGCATTCCCTGCCTGCGCGCGTGCTGCCGGTGGGCCCATGGTACGCGGCTTTTGGCTGCCTGAAACAGGCTTGGTCGTTAGTTATTGATGCTGCATACGTGCGAGTTGCACGGCAGCAGGATTCTGGTCACTGCCTCTTTTCTTACAAATGCTTTAAAGGCTTTTCAGAAATTTAAAGCCGAAGGGATACTCCACAACTGTGGTACCTTAGTGGATAAGCAAGACTGCTGACCCCAAGTGAAACAGGTGGGAGCAGGTGACTGAGAAACCTCAAATATTCCCAGGTCCCCGGAGGGCTGTGTGACCCTCCGCGTTTTTTAGTGGTTTTAATGTTAAAATGATCAAAGCAAGACTGCTGCTTTGCAGTCCTCCAGCGTGTTTAATTGTTGCAAAGGGGGCACATGGTACAGGCTTTAAGGAGAGGCAGAAGGGGGGACAAGGGCACAGTGGGAGTCACAGAGATGGCACTGGCTCTCTGTCCAGGATGGTCCTCCAAATTTGGCACTGACCCACCTATCCTGTCTGGAGAGAGTAGAGCCTGTGTTGCAGTCTTTTAGCTAGCTATACTTACATTTTTTCTTGGAGGAGCTGTTTGTTGTTCTTCACTTGGGAACCCAGAAACAAGTAAGTGTGACTGCAGTGTGGCCAATTAAGGACCCATCACCCAGACTGAGGAATGAAATAAAGTTGTCAGGTCGACTTCAGATTTATAAAGACATGTCAGTCTTTATATGAAAAGTGTATATTTCTATATATGTAGATATTTAAACGTGTGTAGTACAGAGTATTCACTATACTGACAATTTTCTGAAACTGAGGCTCTGTAATTATGCACTTTCCGTGTGTGAAGCGATAGCAGAATAGCTTTAATTAGGATAGAGGGAACAGTATGAAATTTGAATTTTGAAATCTTCAGGTTTGGGATGTTTTCCTGTGCTGGATTCAGTTTAACCCTTGAAATGCCTTACTGGGTTTACTTGTCAAGAATAATTCTTTCAGATTCTCACTTCAAATCGGCTGCGAGTGCATTAGTGACAGTGTTGCTTGCTAGCGCCGGTTTTGCTCCCCTGTTAGCGAGCTGGCTCCGCACCAGCGTGCGGCAGAGGTGACACCCTGCGGCTGCTTACAGAAACGGATCCGCCGCAGCTGGGTGAAGACGGACAAGCGAGACGAGCTTTTGGAAATGGGGATTCTGAATTCAGAGCAGCTGTTGCTGCAGTTCAGTAGCTCTGCACGGAATCTCCGGCGTTTTTATGAAGCGCCTAAAGGCTGTTTTAATTCTTTATGGGCTTCAGCCTGAAGTCTCTGAGTCATTATGATTAACACTGCTACTGTGGGGTAATTGTTATAATGTCTTCTTCCTGAGAGTTCTTTCAATGTACTGTGTAGCTGTATCACAACTGACACTGATGGGGTTTTTTTTCCTCTAGAGGAAAGGTTATCTGTTTCTGAATAGTTGATCACATAGGCAAGTTATGAATAAAAGATTTATAAACCCTGATTTTGCTTGAATTCTGACTACACTTCTGGGTTTTTAGCTTACTCCTAAAAAGTCTACAGAAATTCAACCAAAAAAATGTCTTCTAGAAAATACACATCCATTGTATATCTCCACATACTTTTCTAATGTGTTCCACAGAAATGTGCAGTCATCACTGGACATTAAGAATTTTTTTTTTACTGATAAAGAGATGAACCCTTACCATTTCAAAGTTTTAGCTTGCTTTGTCAGCCTGAGCTTTTCCCATTTAGACTAGGATATATTGTGAAGATTGCACCTTTAAATATGTATTTGGAAAATGTGCCAGTGTATGCAAGTAGTTATGATCACATTAACATGGAATGCAAATAAGGTGATTTGGCACCTACCTAATTTGACATGTAAGCTTATCAGTTGTGCCTGCAATTTTATTTCACATCTATATGGTTACAAATTTGATTACCTTTAGATGTCATGCACTCTGTAAGTGTGATCCCAGCCCATTTCCTCATTACCTTGTTGTATTTATGTTCTCCTCCTCCTGGTCTCCATCCCTACATGCAAGTCTCTAATTTGGCTCTGTGGCTTACTCCACTAGTATAACTGAGATGCTAAGGATTCCCCACCTCCAGGAACTGTGTCCTCATCTTCCTCTTGCTGTTGCATGCTCCAGCTTACCAAATGCTGCACTGACATCGAACAGGAAAGGCACAGAGGCCTTTTCTGACACCGTCGCTGCCTCGCTGCCTGAATTAATTTTCCTATACCTTTCTCAATCACTTGTTTGGGAAGTAAAGAGGAGATGGAGAAGTGGGGAGGCTGTTTCCTGTACTTGGACATTCTGCAGCATGGAATTGTGGGCTGCTCGGGATCATCAATACTAGCACAGTAAAATAAGGATAACCAAACTGTAGGACACTGCACATATTTTTGTTCTGAAATTACAGCAGTGAGAGTGAATGGAGATGCAACTTCATTATGTTGTTATTCAGCAGTAACTGCATGTTTCTGTAAAAAAAACACTCCTTGAACTGAAACAAATGCTTGGTTATCTGGATTCTTCTATTTTTACACGAGTCATTTTCAGTCACTTAAGATCCAGTGCAAGGTAGACTGTAGGAAAGTGTAGAAGGAGACAAGAAAGCCGGATGGCCCCTTGAGGCAGCCCACAGTGAAGGCCAGATGAAGAGTTTTATGCACCTGCATCCTAAGTACTGTGGGCTCTGTGCTGAAGACTGTATTGAAGTGTTTGTGTTTGAAGAGGAGGTACCGAGGAGCAATCCATATCTCGCACATTCCATAGAAATGACATTATGTGGAATGGTCGTCAGCTGCACGCTTATGATACCACAGGTTAATTGTGAGACATCTCCCAAGCTGGCAACCAGCAGGGAATGAGCTGGCTCTCCCTGTGGCAGGAGATCAGTCAGGGAGGGAATTCTTTGCCCCAGGCCTTGGTTTATCAGGTGGAATTGTAAACTCAAATGTGCCTTCTCACACTTCTCTAACGATGTACAGTATGATAACTCATGCCAGAAATATTAAACTATTACCTGCCTGCTGTAAGTGGTACTTCAGCCAGCTCCACAATGTTCAAACATTCTTCATTTTATAATATATGTTATTTTATATATTTATTTTTATAAAAAAGAATGTAGATGTTTTGTTCTTGAACTTGGCCTTGTGCTTCTGGTGGCCTCTGCTCTTCATATATATTAGTTGTGAGATACAAATAGCAAAGAAGGCCCCTCCTAAAAATTTTGGCCCATAAAAGAAGACAGCAGGTTGTTTTCTAGAAAACAAGTGAGAAGAGCATGAGGCTGGAGTGAGACAAAGGCATTAAGTAACTTTACTGCTCTAGTGTCTAAGGCTGCAGTGGCAAAAACAGAACCAAGGCTTATTTTTCAGAGTGCTTAGTTGTCAGCAGGATCCTTGGTGTGCTTTTGGCCTGATGGACTAACTTCCTCCCAAAAAGTGTCCAAGCACGGTTTGTGTGCCAGGGACTGGTGTCAGCCTTTGGTGAGAGTGGAATAAAATAGAGGCATGTGTGGATGTGACCCTGGCCACACACCAGCTGCTGGTGCCAGAGAATGGTCCATAGCCTGCTTTATCTACAACAGGAAGTGTAAATATAGATATAAATACAGATGTACAGCCTGAGAGGGTCTTTCTCTACGCCCTTCTCATTCCTATCTTTATAATGAATTCAAAGAGCAAAGATCCCTGATGATTTCAGTGTGCCTAGAACAGCTCATAAGTTTGTGCACCAGAAAAGCTTGCGCCCTAGGCCTGTACCAAGCTTACGTGTCAACCTTCAGCCAGTCAGCTATCAGTTCTGCACCTCTTTTTCTTCCCATCTGTATAATGATAGTGACCTCCTATAGAAAAACATTTGGTCATGTGGTGATGGCAAATGCTTCAAGGTAACTGCCCTCTTCTGTTTAATTTCTGCTTTGACTGTGAGGTGCTGGCAGTATAAAAGACCCTATGTAAGAACAGAACAACTTGTTATTGATGAAGAAGAACTATTCCCATTCCAGTCAGCTTGGGCATCAAAAAGCATCCCAAGAAACAGGATGCTGAAGTGAGAGGCTGCGCTGACACTTGGATTGCTTGTTGCACACGATGGTCTTTGCCTCACCCCTGGCGGGGGAGGGAAGTGCCGCTGCAGCAGCTTGGGAAGCCATCCAGTGGGACAGTTATCTGTGAGCGCATCCCTGGGAACGCTCGCTGCCTGTGCCCGCTCCTCCTCCCCTACTGCTGCTGCCCAGGGTTTCGCAGATGTTCCTCCCAGAGAAGACAGCTGCAGCTCTCAGCCTCCCGCTTTCCATCTCCCTGGTGGTCTGCCTCCACCCGGCTGTGATGAAGATGCTGATAGTTCCTCCCTTCCCCAGCCTGTCCCTTCACAAGGACTGAGCACTACTAATCAGAGGATGAGGGATTATTCTGTGCCTTTTCCCTCCCTTCCTCTTGTCTCCCGACTGTGTAGCTGTACCCTTCCATTTTTTTTCCCCTAGTGTTTTTGATCTGTGTTTCTTAAACAGCATGTAAACAACCAAGAGAAAACTCAAGTGTGTAGATAATCTATATTTACAGTTGGATATGGGTTTATAGTTTACACAGCAGCCTGGGATGTAAATACAGGTTGTTTTTTCTTCTCCTTGCTTAAGGAAAATGGACTTATAGAATTTAAAATTAAGGAAAAGTCTGCGTTGTTTTTTATTCTTCTGCTTTTGTTATGATCTTTTTTTTCCCTGTAAGGAGGTTTGGATCTCTCCACTCCCCATGCAAGGACAGTGTAGCTGTGTGCACGCGTGCGCATCGGCTTGAAAACCCATTTCATCTGTTTACAAGTTTCAGTTTAAGGGCAAAACCGTAAGGCAAGAAAATGCGTCATCTCAGGACTGTTGTGACCCTAGGGTATGTCCACACTGCAGTTGGGAAATGTGGTGACTGCATGCCTAGGTCTACTCAAAGTCATTTTTTATACAGCCGGCTCAAATACACCAGTGTCTGAAGTGAACTTGCAGAACTTTGCTGGGTATGGCATCTGCCAGCAGCAGTCCTCACAAAGGTAATGTGTTATTTTCCTATCCCTCCCGGAGCATAAGTTTTAGGTCAGAACTATGATGTCTTCTCAGGCTTTTACCAAGCCATAACGCACCAGTAGCTTTGCAGCACTAGGCACGAAAAAGCCATTATTACCAGTTGTGCCACTTCCCATCCATAAAGCAGTCGGTGGCTGAATAGTGAGAACGAAATTGTGTTTACCCTGAGGGCCTGCATTTGGCAGCACAGCCTTAATACAGGAATAGCTGCTGCTACATGGGCCAGCAATCAAGATGGACAATTTGAATTGATGGCTGTTGGGAGAAATTTCGTGTGGAGATTTTTTTAGGTGTGTATATACATGAAAATTACAAAATGCTGTGTTGTTTGATGCCACAAATTTCAATGTCATTGAAATTGAATTTCATTTCAATGTTACTGAAATTTCTTCTGAAGACCTGTGCCTTTTGGGAGACTGTGAGTAATAATCTACATTCAGATATCCACAGCGAAATTAGAAATACCCTGCATTTCTATGAGATTATACCTTCCACTTGAACACCAGATATATGTGAGTTTTGTTTCCTTTTAGACAGCTTATTATCTGCAATTAGCTAATGACTCTTGTGTGTTGTTTTTTTTTTACTACAACTAGTAATGAATGACAATGACAATAGGGTTTCAGGAAAAATTGCCTTTTGAAAAATATATGTGATTAATTTATGGGGAAGCATGTTTTTCCAGACAGACGCAACCGTGTACTTACCAGTACAAATGCTTCAAGCAAACCTGTGCTTGCGATCCTGTCATTATATCTAGGATTCAAACCAACTTCCCTACAGAAGAAACCAGACAGATTTTCTGTGTTCTTTTTCTGAGGTGAGCTGGGAATTTTGACGATGAAGGCACTTTAAAGAATAAGATATTTAGCGTATGTCCTCCTTCTGCACCTTGCAGCTTGGGAGCACAACCATCACCATGATGGCGCTGCCCCAGTCAGCGCCCAGGACAGCAAGGCATTGTGCAAGTCTCTGCAAAGTGGTTTTCTTGCTATGCTGATGTTTCAAGAGGGCAGATTTCCATCCCAGAGAGAGGATAAGATAAGCCTGAAATGTATTTTCTGTAAGGGATGGAAAAATGCTTGCTCCTAAAGACCTTATGGACTGTTAAAACTGCTGCCAGGCAGTACATCATGAGCACAAAACCCAGGAGCTGGGGCACTGAGTGGAGCTTCGCAAATAAAGGATTTTTCTAGTCTTTAGCTAAACTGAAATACGGTCATGAAGTGGGTGGAACTGCATTTCTTTAAAAAAAAAAAAAGGAATAGTAGTATTAAAATCAGATGGGACTAAACTATATTTAGAGAGTTCTTATCTTGAAACGCAGAGATCCATAAATGAATTTTCTATGAACTTGTATCCTGTGACTGAAGCAATGTTTGAAGCTTCATCTACAGCCAGCACACTGCTCTGCATGCTTTGGTATCTGATAAAGGCTGAGTTAATGTTGAACCCTTTCCTTTAGTTGCAGAATTTAAAGATTTTTTTTTTCTCTACTCAGCTGTTTTCACAGAAAAAATATAGCAATTTAGTTATCTTTGAGACCTCTGTCAAATTCAGTTGAAATCAGGCAGAGAGTTCAAACATTATTAGGAGGGAATGTATACAGACACTCATGCAGCTTCATCTACATCCATGTAGATAGAGAAGGATAAATCAGGTCAGCTTTGTTTCCACATGGAGAAGGGATATATTTTGGTAAATATTAAAATGCATCACTTTGTACAGAAAAGTAAGAAAGCAAACAAAATATTTTCTTTAAAATCATTGACATCAATATTTAAACCAGTTCTCTGTTTTCCCATAGCACATTTGCAAGCTCTTTTCAAAATCATCAGTTGCTTCAGTCAAACTAAGCATACATTTTCTGTTTGCAAATATTTTTCTGTAAAATTGCACTCAGCAGTGGGGAAGAATTATTTCATTCATTGTTTTCCTGAGATACATTGATAGGACTCTTAATTTATATAAGAAACTTGGGCTTGCTGAAGCCAGCTACTAATACTGTCAGGTCTGTCGCCCTTGGAGAAGTTGGTGGTCCAAGGTTTCCCAGCCACATAAATGCTTCTGGAAAATAGGTTCGTTGTCTTCAAAATAGAGATCAAGCCACTAGTTGTTTTACGGTCAAAGCAGTTATTTACCCTTCTGTGTACTGCTGGTTGCATTTGTTTATTGCTTGTTGCTTTTTGCCTTTTTGTTTGTTGCTCAATTGTTGCTCTGAGGCAAGGACTGAGGAAGGTGGAGGATGCTTGAGGAGTATTTTAGTTCCCAAGAGGCTTGCAATCTAGACTGCTAGATAAAGTGAATAGCGAGAAATAATGATGTCTACAGTCTCCTTTTACCATTCTGCTTACATTGCGGCTTTTAGCACACGGTTGTGGCTGTGTTCCTCACATTTCACGGGGGACTGTCGCGTTTCTCCGTCCTCTTTCTCCATGCTGTGTGTCAGGTGGCAAATGAAGAGTGAACATGGCTAGCTCAAAAGAGTGGGAAGGAGGATGCTGAGTGCAGTTAGCATTGCAGAGCAGGGTGGCAAAGGAGCACATGTGAGAATATTCAGAATGCAACTCTTAATTTTATGCATATCTCAGATGCCTATCAAATTCTGCTTTCTAGAAGGAGAACAGCACCTTGTTATGAGTCTTGAGCAGGCGTTAGTTAGTATGGGTTTAAGACAAGATTTTTTTGAGTGTTTAAATCCAATGGTTAATTTCAATTCAGTGGGTAAATTCAGTGGTTAAAACAGAATTCATGTGTTTGCTATATCAGGCATTTGTAGTTGGGTTAAGGTCGGTGGGCCCTAGTCCGTCTGCCTTTAAGAGAACAGCAATTCCCACTGCATTTCTCAGTGCTTGGGGCAAAGAGGTCAGCCCCTTCAGTCCTGCTTTCCTGAGCTGCCCATCTCTTCAGGAGCAGCCCTGGCTGTTCAAGGTGCTGCATTTGGCAGTGAAGCCAGCCAGATCCATGTGTGTAACTGCGTGTGAAGCTGTGTACGGTTAGGACAGGCGAGGAGGCCTGCTTTTAACTTGTGCAGGGTGGAGATAGAGCTGTGAAAAAAGAGAAATTAAACAGCTCTCCCCTTTTAAACCATTAGGAGGATAGAGCCGGCCTTGGCCTTTTCCACGACGAGGGCTGAGAAGTTTGCACAGTTCCCGGCTCACAATGAGCTGCTCTAGCCCACGCACGAACCCGACTGGTGAATTTGGGTCGCCTGGAGGACGCGCTACCTCACCCGGTTATCTCGGGGAGGGAAGGAGGGGGATGAGAAAAAGCACAACCTAGTCTGCACGGCTGCCCCCGCCTGCGGGGAGGGTGCACGGAGGGAGGCAGCTCCCAGGAGGGTCCATGGTTCCCCCGCGTTGCCTGTGACCGAGCACCGGAGGCTGCCGCCAG